>NW_024080791.1:570197-798471 GCF_003009895.1 Hyaena hyaena
AGCCCAGCTATTAATTTTACCATTATTATTCTAAAATCTTGTTCAGTGATGCTGCTGATATCTGTTTTGAGCAGTTCATTAGCTGTCATTTCTTCTTGGAGTTTCTTTGGAGGAGAGCTCTTTCATTTTGTCATTTTAGTTAGCTTTCTGGCTCTTGTTGGTTTTAAAGACCTGTTAATGCTCTCTGTATCTATGAGCGCTGCTGTATCCAAGAAGACTCTTTGACTGTCCAGGGCCTATCCTTTCAGAGAGTGTTTTTTGAATGGTATCTCTTGGTCTCTCTTGTTGGGACCTTGGTTATTTTATTTTCCTATTCGTAGTGATATTTGGGACTCTCCACCTTGTGTATTCTGGCTTGTTTCTTGAGGTAGCTGTTAGAGAAGTCTCTCTCACTGGATTCTGCCTCCTTTTTCTCCCAATCTCTCAGGTTTTGTAAGGTTTCCAATGGCTTCAGATCTTTTCCGTGTGACGTATGGGTGCAAGTGCAAGTACGGAGCTCTTTACTTCTCCGCCATCTTGCCCCCTCCTCCATTAAATGTTTTTCTTAACAGATGGATTGAGTGTTTGTGTGAGGGCAGGAATTCTATAAGGTTTGCATTCCACACTGGGTACTGAGCAACTGCTTTATGCCAGGCACCATGTTGGGTGCTTGAAATACAAATTTGTATACATTGTTTTCCTTTTAATTAACAAACTCAAGTTTATTATTGGAGATAATGGTATGATGGAATCACCTAAGAGGGCATCCAGACCAGATCTGGCAGGCTAAAGAGATCTCCCAGAGCTTTAGCTGAGCTGATCTAGAAGAATATTTTGTCATTTCATCATATTTTTTTTTAGGTAAATAGTAGTGTGTCTCTGTTTGGGATCAAGGAGCAATGAGCCTGAGGGTGTCCCAGGCAGAAAATGTGGATTGCATAGAAACATGGGTCTGTGAGTAGGTACAAAGATGTCCCACCATGAAGGACTCACAGGCTTTGCCAAAGAACCTAGGACTAATTCTGAAGGTCCTGAAGAGCTATAGGAGGATTTAATGCCAGGCAGTGACATGGTCATATCTGTCTTTTAGGAGAGAAGTGAGGAAGAATTGAGGTGGGTAAAAACAAATGGAGGCAGGGAGCTATATTTACAATGCTGTTGAAGTAAAGATGAAGACCTGAACTCAGTCATTCACAGGAGGACAGAGATTTGACAGGCGCCAAAGCGGTGCACTCAGATTCAACTCAAGACAAATTCTGTGTGAGAGATGAATGAGAGAGAGGACAAAAGTACAAAATCTTGTTTGGGGTGTATTCATTTTTCAGGATGACCAGGGAGATAACATGGACCCTAACCAGAAAAAAGAAGAAAAAGGAGGTTTGGTGGAAGATGGTAATTATCTTGTTTTTAATGCAGATCTGGAGCTTATTGGAGAGACTTGGGATGGGATATAGAATTTTACTGGAATTCTTTAATCACTGGAATAAAGAAATCCAGTGAATTTACATATGTAGAAGATATCTAAAGAAAATATGTAGAGAAGAGAAACATCTCAAGGCAAGAATATTAGGAGAAAATACGTACTTAAAAGTACTATTAAAGGAGTGGTAAATCTATAGAGCTGACTTTAAAAAGGCATCCAGGAAAGCCCAGGAAAAAGAAAACACTTTAAAGAAGACAAGAAGAAAGAATTTCAAGAAAGTCAACATCATTTAAGATCTTTAAAGTCTGTGCAGAAATAAAGTACCATGAAGATTAAAGAGCACCCATTAGAATAAAGAGTTTCAGTGGAGGATGGTTCAGGGAGACCTAAGGGCTGTGGGCTAGAGAAGGAAAAGGAGAAAGGAAAGTGATACTGTATGTAAAAGCAAGCAAGGGGGTGGCAGGGGCTGGAGTGGTAGTATAGCAGTTAAAGAAGGAGATAGGATCAAGAATGTTTTCTATTTGTAAGAAAAGAGAGGTTTGAATAAGTTTATAGTGGGAGATGGTAATGAAATAAAGTGAAAACATGATGCAGAGGTTGAAGATAGAACCAAACAAGAAGGTCGTAGTGGCTCAGTCTCTACACAGACGGGTGATGATGCTGCCCAGGGAAGGAAGAGGGGCAGCAACCACTGCGAGGAACAAAGGATGAAGAAGAAACCTGGGTGCAGACAAGTTTAAAGATTAAGAGTATTAGGGGCGCCTGGGTGGCTCAGTCAGTTGAGCGTCCGGCTTCGGCTCAGGTCATATCTTGCGATTTTTGGGTTTGAGCCCTGCGACGGGCTCTGTGCTGACAGCTCGGAGCCTGGAGCCTGCTTCAGATTCTGTGTCTCCCTCTCTCTCTCTGCCCCTCCCTTGCTCATCTTCTGTCTCTTTCTGTCTCAAAGATTAATAAACTATAAAATTTTTAAAAAATAAAAAAAAAAAAAGATTAAGAGTATCAAGGCTTTGGGTCAGGGGGGCGATGGGGCAGTCATTCAGAAGTGAAAAGACTAGGGTTATTGCAAGTGCATGTCTCCAGCTCCAGCCAGGTCTCAGCACTGTCTAAAAACACATTTAAGCATCTCTACCTAGCTTACTCTGTCCTGTGTAGGATAACTCTGAGGATGGCCTTCTAAACTGGCTCTTAGATTTTCCCATTTTTCCCAGATTTTACCGAATGTGGTCACTTGTTTGATAATGTATGCTTTATTGGATATTTTCCCTTTCCTGCATCACTTGCCCATTCCCCATAGAATCTATTCTGAAAATAACAATTTTTATTTAAATCCTTTTTTCAGGACTGGCTTCTGGGAAAACTCAAAGTAGAACAAATAAAGTGCTTAAAATAATGCCTGCCACATAAGAAGCACTCAATGATGACTTTTAATATATAAATCAGGGATGATAAGATGAATAAATATTATCTACATAACATGCTTATTTTAGTGACTGGTACATAGAATATGCTCCATAAGTAGCCATATCAGTGTTTGGGGCTGGTGAAGGCCATTTCATTTCTAAGAATTGACCCACATAGGGTTTAGAATGAACTGCTTCTAGGCGTACCTGGGTGGCTCAGCCAGTGGAGCACCCAACTCTTGGTTTCGGCACAAGCCATGATCCCAGGGTCATAGAATTGAGCCCCATGTCAGGCTCCACACTGAGCATGGAGCCTGCTTAAGATTCTTTCTGTCTTTCCTTCTGCCCCTCTCCCCCACTTGTGCTCTCTCTCTCTCTCTCTCCCTCTCTAAAATAAAAATTTGAAGAAATCCAAGAATGAACTGCTTCTACTCTGGGATGAGTGAAAAGAAGCAGGGGCCTCCAAGAAGAGCCAGACAGAGAGCTGGAGGCAGCATTCTCTGTGTGTGTTGAGGAATGAAGGGTGGTTGAACATGACACAACACTTCCTTAGGTGCCGTCGGCATGTTTGCAAGTCCAGTGGGATGAGCGCAGAGAATGTGCACATGAGTGGGGGAAGATCCAGAGAATGTATCAGAGGTTTAGATCGGCAGATGATGAAGGATGACAGAAATGTGAGGTAGAGCAGGTGATCTGACCTTATGGTGCCATATAAAGTTGCTTCACCGTGTCGCAGGCTGAGATGGCAAGCCTAAAAGAGCTGGTGGTTGACAGAGGAGCTGGAATCCACAAGCGGAGCCCATACGGTCAGGCACAGCAATATGTCTGCAGGTTAAACCAGGACAAATGGTGATAATATAAGGGAAGACAAACACAGCATGTTCATTAACCTGTGTCTTCTTTTGATTCTATTGTGCATAATAATCATACCAGGCTATGTGACAGTGTATGCCTTGAGAGCAAATAGCCTATAATTATAAGTAAATATGGACAGAGTTCCTACTTTTGCAAAACCAGCTATGTGCTGTATTTCTTAAAAACACCACTAAAGAAATTTGAACATAGAAATAGAGGTGCAGGGGAGAATTTAGCCACCACCATTAGCGTATAAATCCAGGCCAATGATATAAGCCCCACTTGCTGCCATGAAATGATGCTTGAGCAAGCATTTATTTTGTACCTACTGTGTACCAGGAGCTTTACTTATATTGTTGCATTTATGAAATGTCTTCAGGTAGGAAACACTGAGGGAAGAAAAGGTGAATCCCCACGACTTCTTCAAGACAGTGACAATTCAAGGATATTGCTACCTCCCTCGGTCCAGCTTTGACAATCTCCTATTCCACCCCTTCCACATGTTATCTTCCTCTGAGGTGACAAAATGTAGAAATAGGGGAAGTTAGAAGGAGAAAGGCTGAAATCAGGTTTCAAAGAGGAAAAAAAGTGAGACAAGAAAGGAAAGAGGAAAATAAAAATGAAGACCCAGAAGCAACCCCAAAAAAGTTACATCGAAAATAAGAAAAAGATGGTGTTTGAAAATGAGCCTTTGGGATGAAGACAAGATAGTGGAGAAATAGGGAACCCCATACATTTCGCACACCCCCATCTCTCAAGCAGAGAAGGCCTGAAGCCATAGGACGCTGAACCACGGGAGACTAGGAGGAAAATAAACAGAGTCCACTGAGAGGACAATCTCATAGGGCTACCTCAAGAAACAAGCCAAAGTACACATGGAGAATTCCAAATACTACTGCGAGTAGGGAAATAAAATAACCAAAGTCTCAACAAGAGAGACCGAGAGACACCATTCAAAGAACACTTCCTAAATGGACAGGCCCTGGACAATCAATGAGCCTTCTTTAATACAGCAGTACTCGCAGGTGCAGAGCACATAACAAGCTTTTAAAACTAACACAAGACAGAAGCTAGCCAAAATGATGAAACGGAACAACTCTCCTTTAAAGAAATTCCAGGAAAAAATTACAGCTAAAGAACTGCTCAAAACAGATATAAGCAACATAACTGAATAAGAATTTAGAACAATAGTCATAAAATTAATCGCTGGGCTTGAAAAAGGCATGGAAGACATCAGAGAATCTATTGCTACAAAGACTATGGAGCTTAAAAATAGTTGTGATGAATAAAAAATGCTATAAATGAGATGCATAATAAAATGGAGGTGTCCAGTGCACGGATTGAAGAGGCAGAGAGGAGAATAGTTGAATTAGAAGACACAATTATAGAAAAAGAGGAAGCCGACAAAAAGGGAGATAAACTGATCCAGGAGCACGAAAGCAGAGTTTGAAAACTGAGTGATACAATCAAACAGAACAACATCCTTATCACAGGAATTCCAGAAGAGGAAGAGAGAGGGAAAAGCACTGAAGGAGTACTTGAACAAATATAACTGAGAACTTCCCCAATCTAGGGAAGGAAACAGACATTGAAATCCAAGAGGCACAGAGAACTCCCCTCAGACGTAACTTGAATCGATCTTCTGCACGACATATCATTGTGAAACTGGCAAAATAAAAGGACAAAGAGAGGATTCTGAAAGCAGCTAGGGATAAAAGGGAGACCTAACATACAAAGGGAGACCTATCAGAGTGGTTACAGATCTATCTACTAAATCTTGGTAGGCCGAAAAGGAATGGCAGGAAATCTTCAATGTGATGAACAGAAAAAAATATGCAGCCAAGAATCCTCTATCCAGCAAGCCTGTCATTCAGAATAGAAGGAGAAATAAAAGTCTTCCCAAATAAACAAAAGTTGAAAGAGTTCATCACTACTAAACCAGACCTACAAGAAATCCTAAGGGGGACTCTATGAGGGAAATGTTGCAAGGAACACAAGGTTCAAGAGACAGCACTACAGCATGAATCATACAAAGAACACAATGACTCTAAACCCGTATTTTTCAATAACACTAAATGTAAATGGACTAAATGCTCCAATAAAAAGATATAGGGTAGCAGAATGGATTTTTAAAAAATCCATCTATTTGCTGTCTACAAGAGATTCATTTTAGACCTGAGGACACCTTCAGATTGAAAGTAAGGGGATGGAGAAATATCCATCATGCTACTGGAAGTCAAAAGAAAGCTGGAGTAGCCATACTTATATCAGACAAACTTGACTTTAAAGTAAAAGCAGCAACAAGGGATGAAGAAGGGCATTATATAATAATTACAGAGTCTGTTCATCAGGAAGAGCTTACAATTATAAATGTCTACGCACAGAAAACGGGAGCACCCAAATACATAAAACAATCACAAACAGAAACAATCTTATGGATAAGAATGTCCTAATAGCAGGGGACTTTATTTATTTATTTTAATGTTTTATTTATTTCTGAGAGAGAGAGAGAGGGAGGGAGAGAGACAGAGACAGCATGAGCAGGGGGTGGGGTCAGAACAAGAGGGAGATACAGAATCTGAAACAGGTTCTAGGCTCTGAGCTAGCTGTCAGCACAGAGCCCAATGCAGGGCTCCAACCCACTAACCATGAGATCATGACCTGAGCTGATGTCAGGCAATTAACTGACTGAGCCACCCAGGAGCCCCAGCAGGGGACTTTAATACTACACTTATGGCGATGTTTAGATCTAACTAGACAGAAAATCACTAAAGAAACAATGAACTTGAATGATACATTGGACCAGATGGATTTGACAGATATATTTAGAACTATACATCCTGAGGCTATGGAATTCTCAAGTGCGCACGGCACATTCTCCAAGATAGATCACATACTGGGACATAAAGCAGCCCCTTCATAAATAGAAAAGAATTGAGATCATACCATGCACATTTTCAGATCAAAATACTATGAAAATTGAAATCAATCACAGGAAAAAGTCTGGAAAAACTCCAAAAACAAGGAGGTTAAAGAACACCCTACTAAAGAAAAAATGGGCCAATCAGGCAATTAGAGAAGAAATTTAAAAATATATGGAAACAAATGAAAATACAAAAATACAAACTCTATGGGATGTGGCAAAGGCAGTCCTAAAAGGAAAATATATTGCACTGCAGGCCTATTTCAAGAAATTAGAAAAAGCGCAAGTACAGAATCTAACAGCACTCCTAAAGGAACTAGAAGGAGAGCAACAATAGTACCCTAAACCCAGTAGGAGAAGAGAAATAATAAAAATTAGAGCAGAAATAAACAACATGGAATCCAAAAAACCAGTAGAACATATCAAAGAAACCAAGAGTTGTTTTTTTGAAAAATAGACAAAATTAATAAACCTCTAGCCAGGCTTCTCAAAAGGAAAAGAGAGAGCACCCAAATAGACAAAATCATGAATGAGAATGGACTTATTACAACCACTCCGTCAGAAATACAAGCAATTATCAGGGAATACTGTGAAAAATTATATGCCAACAAACTGGACAACTTAGAAGAAATGGACAAGTTCCTAAACACACACATACTAACAAAATTCACATGGGAAGAGACAGAAAATCTGAACAGACCCATAACTAGTGAAGAAATTGAACCAGTTATCAAAAATCTCCCAACAAATAAGAGCCCTGGACCAGATGGCTTCCCTGGGAATTCTACCAGACATTTAAATCAGAGTTATACCCATTCTTCTCAAGCTATTCCAAAAAATAGAAATGGAAGGAAAACTTCTGGACTCATTCTACAAAGCCAGCATCACTTTGATTCCCAAGCCAGACAGAGACCCAGCAAAAAAATAAAATAAAATAAAGAGCTACAGGCCAGTATGCTTGATGAATACAGATGCAAAAATCCTCCACAAGATACTTGCAAATCGAATACAACAGCACATAAAAAGAATTATCCACCATGATCAAGTGGGATTCATTCCTGGATTACAGGACTAGTTCAATATTTGCAAATCAATCAATGTGATACATCACATTAACAAAAGAAAAGATAAAAACCATAGGATCCTGTCAATAGATGCAGAAAAAGCATTTGACAAAATACAGCATCCCTTCTTAATAAAGACTCTCGAGAAAGTCGGGATAGAAGGAGCTTATTTAAACATCTTAAAAGTCATCTATGAGAGGCCCTCAGCTAACATCATCCTCAATGGGGAAAAACAGAGCTTTCTCCCTGAGATCAGGAACATGACAGGGATGCCAACTCTCAACACTGTTGTTTAACCTAGCGCTGGAAGTCCTAACACCAGCAATCAGACAACAAAAGGAAATCAGAGGCATCAGATTTGGCAAAGAGGAAGTCAAACTCACTTTTCGCAGATGACATGATACTCTACATAGAAAACCCTACAGACTCTACCAGAAGCATACTAGAACTGATCCAGGAATTCCGCAAAGTTGCAGGGTACAAACTCAACGTACAGAAATTGGTTGCATTTTTATACACCAATAATGAAGCAACAGAAAGAGAAATCCAGAAACGGATCCCATTCGCAATTGCACAAAAAACCATAAATACCTAGGAATAAACCTAACCAAAGATATAAGAGCTCTGTAGGATGAAAACTTTAGAAAACTTATGAAGGAAATTGAAGAAGATACAAAGTAATGGAGAAACATTCCATGCTCATGGATCGGAGGAATAAATATTATTAAATTGTCTATACTACCCAAAACAATCTACACATTCAATGCAATCCCAATCAAAATTGCACCAGCATACTTCTCAAAACTAGAACAAACTATCCTAAAATTTGTACAGAACCGCAAAAGACCCCGAATAGCCAAAGTAACATTGAAGAAGAAAACTAAAATGGGAGGCATCACCGTCCCAGACTTTAGCCTTTACTACAAAGCTGTCATCATCAAGAGGTATGGTATTGGCACAAAAATAGACCCCTAGACCAATAGAATAGAATATAGAACTCAGAATTGGACCCACAAATGTATGGCCAACCAATCTTTGACAAAGCAGGAAAGAGTATCCAATGGAAAAAAGACAGCCTCTTTAACAGATGGTGTTGGGAGAACTGGACAGCAACGTGCAAAAGAATGAAACTAGATCATTTTCTCATGCCATGCACAAAAATAAACTCAAAATGTATAAAGGACCTGACTGTGAGACAGGAAACCGTCAAAACTCTAGAGGAGAAAGCAGGAAACAACCCCCTTAACCTCAACCACAACAATTTCTTACTTGACACATCCCAAAAGGCAAGGGAATCAAGAGCAAAAATGAACTATTAAGACCTCATCAAGATAAAAAGCTTCTGCACAGCCGAGGAAACAATCCATAAAACTAATAGGCAACTGATGGAATGGGAAAAGATAGTTGCAAATTACATATCAGATGAAAGGCTAGTATCCATAATCTATAAGGAACTCACCAAACTCCACACCCAAAAGCAAATAATCCAGTGAAGAAATTGGCAGAAGGCATGAACAGACACTTCTCCAAAGAGGACATTCACATGGCCAACAGACACATGAAACAATGCTCAGCATCCCTCATCATCAGGAAAATGCAGATCAAAACCACACTGAGATACCTCCTCACACCTGTCAGAGTGGCTAAAATGAACAAATTAGGAGTCTTATAGATGCTGGTGAGGATGTGGAGAAACGGGCACCCTCCTACACTGTTGATGGGAATGTAAACTGGTGCAGACCCTCTGGAAGACAGTGTAGAGGTTCCTCAAAATATTAACAATAGAACTCCCCTATGACCCAGGAATAGCACTGCTCAGAATTTACCCAAGGGATACAGGAATGGTGATGCATAGGGACACATGGACCCCAATGTTCATAGCAGCAGTTTTAGCAATAGCCAAATCATGGAAAGAGCCTAAGTGTCCATCAACAGATGAATGGATCAAGAAGATGTGGTTTATCTATACAATGGAATAGTACACAGCAATGAGAAAGAATGAAATCTGGCCATGTGTAGCAACATGGATGGAACTTGAGGGTGTTATGCTGAGCAAAATAAGTCAAGCAGAGAAGGACAGATACCATATGTTTGCACGTATAGGTGGATTCTTGAATGCTGAGAACAAACTGAGGGCTGATGGGGGTGGGGGAGAAGGGAAGGGGGGTGATGGGCATGGAGGATGGCACTTGTTGGGATGAGCACTGGGTGTTATATGGAAACCAACTTGACAATAAACTATGAAAGAAAAAAAAAATGAAAACGAGCCTTTGCTTGTCAGCATACTTATTTCTACACCTAAAATGCATACTTGACCTCAATGACAAAATAGCATGTAATCTAGTCACATGGGGGAAAGGAACTTGCAGAAATTGTTCCAAAGCCATTTCAGAAAATGTGACCAGCAGAGGCCTTATATTTCGACTCCTGTTCCCAATAATCTTTTGAGTCAGAGAAGGTGGAAACAATGTTTAATATTTCTAAAACTATGTAGGTGACGAGAGCTAGGTTCTGATTTCAGGACCTAAATCACAATTGCTTTGCATTTAATTGTGGTGAATGTGAAAGGTTTTCATTAGGTAGGTGTTTGTAAAGAAAAATTTAAATAAGTGTTAGGGGATTTTAAACCCCTGATGAGGTGGTTACCTGCTGCATTATTTAAAACACTTGGGACTCAAACTGCTGCCCTTTTGTGTGCTACACTGTCACTGACTGATGTAAGGGTCTCAGAATTTCTCCCTTAGGAGGTATAATCAATGAAAGTCCTTTACCAACAGTAGTCCCTGCTAGACATCTAAGGGATAAGCTTTCACAAATCATATTAACTTGCTAGCACAATAACCGTACCGCTCATTGTAAATTGCTAAATTTTGCAAATTAGTAAGTGACAAGATGATGGCATAGGTCAGTAATACGTATTATGCTTAATTTTCATTAAGTGTTTGATTTGTGTATTACATCTCTGCCTGTCTGAGTAAACAGGTGATGAGCATAAAGGCACCAAACATCATTAGCCCTCTGTGATTATATTACATTTTTGCATAAAATGAAATGAAACTTTCTGATGTTTTATAATTACTGCAGTGTACTAGCAAAATTTTATGATGCAATTAAAACATTAGCTACAACAAATATAAATATGTTCATGTGTTCTTAATTACAGCACTTTAATAATCACTGTTCACTTGTGTATAAGTAGTTTACATACGATTAGCAGCACTTAAATTAATGTAAAAGTGGAATTTCAAACTTTTAAATCTACTTTTTCTATAAATGGAAATGATCATATGATTGAAATGTATAGTCAGAGGGTTAGAACTGACACTGAACAGCCCTGAACGTAGTGGCTGTAAGCCGCCTGACCCTGGGTTCAAATCCTAGCTCTGCCTCCTATTAGCCATGACACCTGCAACTCTGTACCTCAGTTTCCTTATTAGTAAACTAGAAATACCAATTATAATTAGAATACTTCCTAGGCTTGTTGTAAAGATTAAATGCATCGGTATATCATGGCACTGAGAATGGCACCTGACACATAATTAGCGCTGCATGAGTGAGAGTGATTAATATCATTATTATTGCTTGATTGTCAGAGGAGCTATTATTCCAAATTATCAAGACAGGGGTCTTTAATAAGCATTTTCAAAAGATCTCAAAGAACCCTTTAGGTAGGCAAAGCAAGCAACCAACAGGACGGTTTTTTTCCTCTTCAAGATGCGAAGTAGAAGCCTGCTGAATTAGTTGTGAGGTCAGCACATCAGGTCTCAGGCTTTGATGCAGATGGTATGATGAAACATTAGTAAGGGTAGAAGCAGGGAGGCTGTGGAAGAAGGAAAACTTCATTCCTCTTTTCCTGAGGAAGCCCTCCACCCCCTCCTCACTCTTCTTGAAGGGGAGCTAATGCATTAGAGTTGAAGAATCTCATGAGGCTGTCTTCATGGAGAATGGGGAAATGGGGCCGCTGTGCACTGGGTCCTTCTCAAAGCACAGGGAGTGCCTGACCTACAGCCTATTTTCTTAAAGCAAAACCATCACTTACACTCTCTTCTTCAGTCCTTCCTGCATTCAACCAGAGTGGGATAAGACTGCTTGAGGATTTCAGGTGTAAGGGAAAAAAAAAAACTCCCTTAGGCTATGTGCTCCAGTTCAGCTTACCAGAGCATTCCTCGGACCTTGGGACAGGAGCCTAGCTAACAGTAAAGTGATAATCTGCTTCCTTGGGCTAGCATTCCTTGCTTGTATCTCTCTGTCCCAGTTAGCTGTTGCCTGGGGTAGGATTTGGACATTCCTGGGTCCTTTCTCCAAATTCCACCTAAAAACATCTCCATCCCAGCACTATCTCCAATATCATTCAATGGGGAGACTAAAGCCCATGAAGAAAAAGTAACTTGCCGAAGATCATATGGTAATTAGTGGTAGCACTGTGGCATGGAGTTAGGTTTCTTGATTCCCTGCTTATTATTCACAAATTAGGTATAATAGTTATAATATAAACAAAATGCAAAAAACTCCTAACATCTGGAAATATGATGTTAAAGTGCACAGTCATACAATCTGCTTTTGTATAGAACTGAGGTCTTAGTCATGCTTTATTCTTTCCAAAGTCCTTCTCAGAAAAGCCTCGTTTTCCTAGCCAGCTTCCCACTTAGCCAATTATATCCTGTTTTTATTTTCTCAATTGGACAGAACACACTTACATCTAATTTATCTTGCACCCCTAATTGGCTTTGCAGGATTGCTGTGTGAGCTTTGAATTGCTGCACTTTCTCTCTGCATTCAGGGCGTCCTTAGGGAGCCATTATGTAAATTACTTTTTCTAGTGTGCTGAATGGTGCTCTAGTGCCCCGAAAGAGTTAATTCACCTCAGAGAGGTTAACAGTTATTCACCCAAGAACCAGGACTGTTACTGACCCAAAATGGGCCTTAACAGTCTGGGCATATGGCCAATTAGCCACATGCTGGCTCAGTAGACATTCAGTAGGTAGGTGCCCAACCATTGTTTATGCCCCATTGGAAATGACTTAACCATGGAAAACACATGACTTGTTCAACTGAATCCCAAGTTTCCCTAGGAGTAGAAGTTAGAAGTAGTTCTGCCTAAGAACACCTATTTAGATTAACACTTGACTCCTAAGAAAGTAATTCATTTTTGTTCACAGATGATCTTAGGAACTCCTGAATATAGGAGTTGGTTCTTCTGTGGACTTTCCCAGACAGGATATCATGTTCCCCAAAGGGGCTCCAGGTGAAGGGAAAAATAATTATAAGATGTTATACCATCTTCCAGGGATGTTCAATGGAAATATAATATGAACCACATATATAATTTTGTATTTTCTGGTATCCTTATTAGGAAAAGTAAAACTAAATAGGTAAAATTAATTTTAATCATATATTTATTTAACCCAACCTACCCCAAATATTGTCATCTCAACATGAAGTTGATTTTAAAATATTATTAATGAAATATTTTACCTTCTTTATGTTTGTATGAAATCTTTGAAATATGGTGTGTGTTTTACAGTTAAAGCACATCTTATTTTAGTACTAGCCACATTTCAGGTGGTTGGTAACCACATGTGGCTAGTGACTGCCACACTGGACAGCCAAGCTCTTAAAGTTATCTGTGTTGGTATGACCTTAAAGGAGGTAACATCTTCCTTTTCTGCCACCTATTTGTTTTGTTTTGATGTGAGACAAATTCAAATCCCCTGAGCTTGCTCAATTCTTTGTAAGTTTGATCCAACATCTCCAAAATGTTCTACAGACATGACCATTTTTTAAAAAACAATCATTTGCCTTATAGGACCTTTGTATGCTTTTTATACCCTAGAATCTCTATTCCTGAAGTAAAAACTGAACTGGAAAATTATGGAAATAGAGCTATATAGCCTCTCCAGAAATATGGAAGCTGTAAGTGGCAGAGAATCTGTCGTTGTTGTTATTGTTGTTGTTGTTGTTTGTTGTTTTTCCTGGAGGTAGAGGGGAGGTAAGAAATATTGGAGTAAATTAACTAAAATGAAGGACACCAGTTCCAGGCTTATACAGCACAAAGATGAGCAAGCCATAATCATAGTAGTTAAAAACCTTATAATTTAGCAGAGACCATCCCAAGAGTGATTTGATATGATATAGAGAAGTGATCAATGAGAGATAAGAACAGACTCTATTTGAGCAAATTGTGTGGTGTTTTACCTAACTTGGGATACAAAGACATCTTCCTGGAGGAAAAGAAGTAAAACTTGTGTCCCCCAAGGGAGAATGAGAGGTAACCAGAGCACCACCTGAGACCTAAAGCTTATAAATCATGTTATGAGCTCAGACTTTTTCTGTAAGTGATGGGAAGCCACTAGGAGTTTCTAAAGGAGTCATCCAGCTAGGTTAGATGGATTAGATGGATGACAATGATTGCCAGTGGAGGATGGATTGAAGGGGTACAACAGGGGGTCTAGGAGGTGGAACACTGGAATAGACGAAAGGAGACAAAGTAGGAAGCTGATATGAGAAAGCAGGGCATTGATGAAGGAATTGACAAAGGGGGAGGGAGTAATCTAAGGCAATGATAGACATATATGAGGTAAAGTCAGTATGTCTGGGTGATTAGTTAGATCCAGAAGATAAGATTGAGAGCAATTAAGCAGAGATTACAGACAGAAAGTCAATTTAAAGGTGAGATGGTAAGTTCTGTTTTTGAAGAGCCTGAACATGTCCTGTGCCTCTACAATATCCCATGGACTTTGCCAACAGACAGTTACTTAACACAGGTCTGATGCTCACATTTGTAGGTAGTAAATAACACCTACTATTTATGGATCATTTAATCAGATAAAGGACTTTACATTTGTGACTCAAGTAATGGCCAGAATGAATTTAAGAGACACAAATTATTATGATAAATTTTATAGATGTAGAAGATCAAATGTAAGTGTTATAATTAGAAGCCAAGATTGAACCTCTAGGCTGTCTGAGCCTGTAGCCTCAAACTGCACTCTGAATTTTATCCTGTGTCATCTAGTTATAATATATAGATTAAAATTCCTACGTGAAAATGATATCACCCAAGATGAAGACGAAAAGAGATCAGTGAGTCAAGGACTAAACATTTTATCACCCATAATAAATCTAAAAGTACTTAAATTTTCACAAATATCTAAATATATAATAAATAATGTGTTTGCTTACAAATTTATTATTTAGTTTAAAGGATATCCTATATCCTTTTTGTTATAAATGGTTCTATGGTTGAAGATTTATAGTATCTAGAATCTCTTTGTTTTGCCAATTTATGGAGAAGCTAAATTTTAAGAACAAAGGAAATAATAATACTCAACTAAAAAAGTAAAATAAGACAATTTAAGATTTGATAACTTCCATAATGCTGAGTGGTCACAGAAGACTATCACAGTCAGTAAACAAACATCTTCCATCCCCTACCTGCCACCAGTCCCCCTACCCACCTCCCACCACTCTTGTCTTTTAACTCATATCTAGTCTTTTCAGTGGTATGAAAATAAATTATTATATAAAATTAATTTATTGTAAATTTCCCATGGGATGATTATCTATTACTATTTATTTTCATGTTCTCATTGTCACTATCAGCTTTTTCCTGGTGTCTCACTTGATATTGGGTCCTGAAACCCAGTACTTTACAGAGCTCAAGTTCCCTACTCTTCCCTTCTCAGCCTCCATTTCTATTTTCTGTACTAGGAGTCTATTTAGCTACTGTCGTATGGTTGCTATCTAGATAAAAAGTGAGACCCCTTACACTTTCCAGATCATTGATTATCACCCCTTTACACTAATACTAGCCTCACCCATTTTAGATGGTCTGGCTAGAACCCATTCGACATGACCTTTGGATGTTGTAATTGGTCCAGTTAGGCTTGATTAGCTTCTAAGAAGTGTTTTTATATATTTCTATCTTCTCTCAGCAGTAGTCTGCCATGGAATTCCCAATTTGGCTCTTGGTAGAAGGTGTACATAGTTTTATTGTAATTGATTTTGGTTTGTAAGGTCTATAATCACAGTGGTATGTCTGTTATATAAAATCTTCCTTCTTGTAGGCATTTCAGAAACTATTTTTGAAGACGTAAATTCCAGATGACAAAATAACTGAAGCTTTTCTATTTGCTCAAAACTCATAAAGAAAAAAAATTAAATTAAAAAAATTGTTTTAAAAAAAGTGAACTGACCTAAATAATTCAGAGCTAGAATATCTCCTAAATTCAACTAAGTTACAATTAAGTTAAAGACTGACAGGGGCGCCTGGGTGGCTTAGTCAGTTAAGTGTCCAACTTTCGCTTAGGTCATGATCTCGCGGTTCGTGGGTTCGAGCCCCACGTCGGGCTCTGTGCTGACTGCCAGCTCAGAGCCTGGAGCCTATTTCAGTCTGTGACTCCCTCTCTCTCTGACCCTCCCCCTGCTCACACTGTCTCTCTTTCTCTCCTAGAAATAAAAAAAAAAAAAAAAAAAAAAAAGACAACTACAAGAAGGATGATCCATTTAATCAGCTAAGCCTTATTTAACATAACTATCAAGGCTCAATCTGGCTCTGTCTTCCTCACAGTTGTGCCGAACAGCTCCCTTAATAACTCATATCTAGTTGTAAGCAGATTTGGAGGCTTTCTTTTCATGAGGATGGTCAGGTAGCTGCTCAAGTGATATTTTCATAAGGAGTCCAGATCTAACTAAAATCATCTCATATGCCAGCCTTCTACTGCATCTGCAACCACTTAGGTAGTACTGAGAATAAAAAACTATGACTTAGCTAATAGAGCTGTGATACATTTGCATGAGTAACTACCTTTGTTTAACCCCATTATAACCTATTGTCACCATAACCAGAAGTAGATTCTTTCATTTATTTTTTAGAAATAAACAAATATTTATAGATTATTGCCCATATTCTGGGCACTGAGAAGGCACTGACAAAACCCAAGAGAACATCACCACATAGATGGTCTCTGCCCTCGAGTCATTTTCATGCATACAGATGAGAGGGGAGAAGTCCTGGGTGGTATACTGGTCAGAGTACCACCAAGGTTATGCTACAGAAAAATATATTCTCCAAAGTTACTGATGTCTGAAAACAATGGTTTATCTCTCATTTTCAGTTCACGCCTTTTGCAGCTGAGCTGAGGTTCTGATCCACATCTCTTCCCTCTGGGGTTCAGGTTAACAGAGTAATCACTATCTCAAATATTACTGGTCACTAGAGTCTGGGGAAAAAGCACTCTAGAGCATCTTGCATTAGTAATTCAATGCCTTGGCCTAAAAGAGATACTTCTTGCTTCTACTCTCAACTGAATAACCAGAACTAGTCATGTGAACTTACTCAACTGCAAGGAAACAGATAATGCCTGGGAGGCAGAAAGCTGGAGTATCTGAAAAGCTTTAATGACTTCCAGATACATGCGAGTTCTAAAGTTAAGGAGGAGACAGGTAGAGGCTTTCAATATCTCTAGTTTCCTAAGCCCCACGGAACAACATCCTTGAAGCTCTGGGCATCCCAGACGAAGCCTGAAAAAAGTGTAAGGAACTGGAAAAGGAAAAAAAAAAAAAAAAAGAAACGAGAAAAAGAAGGAATTCCATTATTTTTTATACTCGTTAATTGATTCATTATATTGTTTAAACATTTCAATTTAAGGGATTGAGAAGTAAAACAAAATGTTAGCTATGAGCAAGGAACTAGCAGTATTCTGCAAGTAAACTTCACTCACTGGTAGCTATCTGATTTAACAACGTGGTACCAGATGCAACATAGTGCATGCAAACTGACAGTTGTGATGATTAATACATTCTCCAAGGTTTACCTGAAAGGATATACCCAAGATCTAAGGAGAAACTATAAAAACATAACTCATTTTGGAAAGGTTATTCTGTTTTCACACCCAACAGCTTTAATTCAGAAACATATGAGTACTTTGCATGACTCTGTGTGCCTTGCCTTCAGCCTTCCTACAAATGTCAGTATTCTTTCTAGTTACATTATACAAAATATTGAAAAGAGAGGCATACAGCTTGAAATGAGACCAGCAAGAGCTCTGAGATTTTTTCACTTTCTTTCTTTCTTCTTTCATTTGCTTTCTTTCACACTTGGATTTTGTAATTGCTTCTTCATCCTATGTCTTTCTGCCTCCTCCTCACTGATCCATTCTGATCATTTTTTCCCCCCTTGTATTGAAAGGATAAACCCTCTGTGGGTTTCAGTTCATAGGAATAGATCTTTTTATTTGGTGTGTTTCTTAACTTTCCTTAAGCTCTTTGGTAAGTATGCTTTGTACTTTAGAATTAAAAAATGCAGTACAAAGTTAAAAGATATGGATGATGTTTATAAAGTGAATACACTTCAGAGTAAAGATTGGTATACTAATATTCAGATCACTATGAGAATTTGGAAACCTTTCTCTAAGTGATATAAATCTCAGTCCCATTTTTTTTTTGGGGGGGGGAGTTGAATATTAAAAACACAGACTTGTGAATTAGAGAATTTTACATTGTCACAGGAGTATCACATTGAAAACAAATAGGACTATATTATAGGATCCCTGAAATGAAATAAATATTTTATAATATAAAAAAAGAACTAGTCAGAATGCTGTGAAATTTATATTTTTAGAGAAATTTGGGGGATGACATATAATTACAGTCAATACTTGGCTGTCAGAGATCATCTTGGAGTGAAGGTTGCAGATAACCCAAAAGTACACCAGTTTAAATACAGTCAACACTCCATTACCTCAAATTAGGCCAGTCTGCAGATCAGTCAAACATTAGACAAACCACAGTTGCTATCTGGAAAGATCTCATTCTCCAGTGAGGCTAAACAATTAAGTAATGTATGAAATTGGAGTTGAAGGACAGCTCTCCAAGGTTAGGAGCTGAGAGGCCAAAGCCTGGGTTGGGCTGTTAGTAGAGTAGATCAACTGTGCCAGACTGCATGACTCCAGACCTGGAATCCTGTCATCCAACCACTGGGGAACTGATTATTAGGACTAATGTCCCAGGTCTTGATTATATGCCTCTGTAGGGGAAGTAACCTAATACCAAGTCTCTGCTGTACCTTAACCACCTCCATCTGAAAACCCGGCTAATCCACAAACCTGTTACTCCCGAAACCCCTTAGTCTGCCCTCAGATAAACAGGAATTAATGGTATGTACCCATGTGCACACATTCTAATAATAATTAGAAAGAAAAGGGGCAGTTTTCTATAATTGAAAACCTAGAAATTCTATTTCAGATATAATAAAAGATATTTTTTCATCCTCATCTTTTAATCTAAATGCAAAAATATAAATAGTATTGAAAGGATCTCTACTAACTGATTTATATACTCCCAAAGTTGGAAACTTTTAAGCCCTGTGAAACTAGTGATTATATCCCATATGAACAGAAAGTTACTTTTCAATGAATATTTTATCATTTTTACTAATTGACTCAAATAATATGTGTTAAGCACCTATTGTACATCAAGCCAAAAATCATCTACTATTAAAGAATATAATGGGTTATGGCTTTGTAATAAGAAACCTACATGCTTTTTTTTCTTATTTAAACTTTTTATTTAGAACTCATTTTTTACTTACAGAAAAGTTGTAAAAGTAACATTAGATTTTTCTAATGTAAGCATTTTACATAACTATAGCACAATTACCAAAACTGGAAAATTAGCTTTAGTACAATCCCATTAACTGTAACCCTTATTTGTCCACTAGTTTTTAAACTAATACCAATTTTGTGTGTATGTTCAAAGATCCTATTCAGGATATCACATTGCATTTACTTCTTTATTATTATTATCATTATTTATTTTCCATTTGTTTATTTCTCTAGAATACAAATATCAAAAAAAAAATCAATGTAAGCAATGACAAAGGAGTACTGGAGCTTTTTTTTTTTTCTTTGTATTGGATAAGTTTCACACGTAATATTGTGTAAATTTAAAGTGTACAGAGTTTACTTTGATGCATTGTAATATGGTTGCTCTTATGATTAGGGATGTTAAGCATCTTTTAATGTTTCTATTGACCATTTTGATGCCCTCTTTGGGAAAATGTCTATTTTGTTCTTCTGTCCATTTTCATTCTGCCCATATTCATTATATAATTCTTTATATATTTTGGATATTAACCCCTTATCCAATATATGGTTTAGAAAATTTTTCTCCGATTCCATAGGCTGTCTTTTAGTTTTCTTTTTTCTTTTGCTATGCAGAAGCTTTTGACTTTGATGGAGTCCTACTTGTTAATTTCTGCTTTTGTTGTTTGTGCTTTTAACATGTTAAAAAAAACTATTTGTGATAAAACAGTTAATGAGTTGGTAGCAGTAGGCCATACTTTTCAGTATCCTTTGCAGGCTGATCTTTCTCTCCTCTTATCTAACTCAAGATATTCCCCTTGGGATATACTAACCTAGAACATGGGTTGGCAAAAACTATGGCCTATGAGTAAAATCCATGCCTCAAACAAGGAATGATGTTTACACTTTTAAAAGATTATATAAAATAAAAACTGTATAACAGAGGCTGTATAGGACTCACAGAGTCTAAAATATTTACCAGCTAGGCCATTATAGAAAAAATTCACTAACTCTTTGTCTAGAATATTCTAGACTCTTCCCTCTTCTTTACTCCCCTAATCCAAATTAATGTCTGCTTCCTAATATCTCGGCCACAATCCTCTTTTCTCCATTTTTCTTGCTAACTGTCCTAGTTTATGAATCTATTGCCTCTTGCTTCTTGTGGTTCTCTGCCTCTTATCTCACCCTTCTCCAACAATTCACTTCAATATCTCTGGTAAGTCTTTTAAGGAGCAAAAGCCATCACATCCTTCTTTGTAAGTCCTTTCTCGATATCTCAAGATGATCACATCATATATGCTTGCCTCCCCTAGTCCCTGCTCTTGTGCAGACTTCTATACCACACACTTTATTTTGGAAAGAATTTATTTGCAGACTAGCTTTCCCACTTACCTGGGAGTCCCTTGAGGGTAGATACAGACATAACACATGCCACAAACAAGTTGTGCCAAAGACTAAGTAAGTGAATGAGTGTATAGTGTTTTCTCAGTGTGGATTTTAGTAGGGTATGAAAAGTTCCTAGGACCATGCATATCTTTGGAAGAGAAGAAGAGATAGATAGGTATGTGCTACCAAGAAAATGTTTGATAAAGAAGAGTAAGACTAGGAGAACTAAAAACCAACTTCTAATCTACTTTTCATGCTAATGTCTCCTTTCATGAATGCATTTGAATACATAAAAGTTTTTAAATGTTTAAATTATGCACAAGACTAAGCTGTATACTTTACGTGTTTTACCAGTTATTTTCATTTTATAGAGTTGGCATATGTGTGAATATAGAACTGAAAGTTGACAGAATGCATGCATTTGTGTGTGTGTGTGTGTATGTGAGTGTGTGTGTGTGTGTGTGTGTGGAACAAGGATTAAAGGAAGGCAGGAAGACAGAAGGAAGATAGGAGAGCTAGCTGCCTTCTGCTTCTAATTTCTTTTCCCTAGCCCCAGAGGTAAGGCAGTCTCCTTGCCTTCTTGGCATCCCTTTTTACTGATCAGGATAGACTATGCTATGCTGCAGTAAAAATTCACTCTTAAAAGCCCATGGCCTTGAGGTAACTAAAGCCCATGCTTATTTTCAGTCAACCTGGGGCTTTCCACCATATGGTCAACTCAGGATTCTGGGCTGATGACAGCTCCAGCAACCAAACCTGTGTTATCTGATATGTGTGGTCCTATTTTTGTTTTTTTAAGAGAAGAAAGTTGATAAAGACATCACACCTACTTCTTCTATGCTTCATTCAATTGCTCAGAGCTAGTCACATGACCCTACCTAATTATGAAGCTTTGAGAATTAGTGTCATATGTCCTAGAGATGAGAAAAGAAGCAGATATTTGTAAGCACTAGTAACATTCACCACATCTTTCAGATAAAGTAGTTATCTTGAGTACAACAAAACTATCCTAGCTGTGGTATAGAATTGGAACTTCTGTTTATTTAGTTGGGAAGATGTCCTACTCAGGGACTAGTGATTTCATACATGTTTGACCAGCAATCCAGTCAACTCTTGTTTGGGTTCCAGTCACCTTCTTTGCACCTTAAATTTATGTTGATATTTCTTCCCAAACACCCCATTAGCTGGTGAAGAAAATAGCAAATATTTACTCCTAGAACAAGTGGCTTCCCTGATCATCTGAAAAATAGTTCCCTATTGGTTCCCCTACTTCTCCCAATTTCCTGGGACCAATGGAACCAGAACAATAGCCCACAAATTAGAAATTAGAGCAAAAGCTCAGGACCCTGAGTACTTTTGTGTATGTGATGGGGACTGAGATGGTAGATAGGGTGGAAGTGGACTTTTGGGGTCTAGGCAACCATGAGATCTCTGCACTTCCTCATTAGAACAAGAGCAATCATAGCACCACTTCATATCCCAAAGGTTTTATATTAACCTTCCCGAAGCCTTTCTTCTCTTTTCTTGGCTGTCTTGATGCTCATTTTAGCAAGCTCCTACCTACAAATTTTTAGATGGAGAAGACCATGTGTTACAAATTTTCATGGGCTTCTCAGTCTTGAAGGACTGAATTAGAAAGACTTCTTTTTTAATGTGTATCATTGATTCTCTGTGCCTTTCCCAGATACCTGGAAATCTAAAAGTAGAATGAATATGCATTGAGTAAGAGGAAATTACCACAGTTTAGATAAGCCTATGTTGAAAGCACATGTAAACACAATTTATTAATCAAATGGACTCAACTTACTGTTTCTCCTTAGAATTGTAATGTCAATTCAGTACTTACCTGGGGCCAGACTTCTGGCTAATCATGCCTTCTGGAGAGAAAAAAGCCAAAAGAGCCTCTTACCAGCTTTAAGAAGGGAAAAATAAGAAAACAGATACAGAGACTCTGTTAGCATCACAACTGTATTTCTGGGGAAAAAATTACCTGCTCCCTGAGAGGAAGAAGATCTTATATAAGTTAACAGCATAATGCACTCCTAAGAAGTCCAGATGACAGTCACCAAACAAACCTATTTCTCTTCTGCTTGTTATATTTGGTTATAGATCCTTTTCTTCTTTTCCATGTATATGTTGATGGACTTGGGGTTAATCCTATTTGTCAAAGTCTCCTCTGTAACTTTCTTCTTTGCCACCTCTTGAAAGGTCTACCAAGGAGATAACAGGATGCCTCATATGTATGTGTAGTTTGGCCTCACTGTGTTGGCTTGAACTGTATGTGTCAAAACTGTCAATTAGTTGTTAATGTTTAAAATTCAGAAGACTTCATATAAAAGTCAGGGTGCCTGACTACTCTGGTAATACTGGAACTGCATGCCCCCATTACAACTTTTGGTTGGAGGTGAGTAGCAGCTGCTCCTTGTAAAGGAGGCAATAGTCCCCAAATAGTCTTGTCTTCCTACTCCCTCTTCTCTTAGTAACACTGAGGTGGGCCATTTAATACCAGATTTGCCTTGATATTTTCCTTGGACTTTCAGCCTGTTTTACTTAATCATTTTTCCTCCATGGCTCCTTTAGATATTTTAATTTAGGCCTCTGGCTAGTAGGATCAACTTTCAGTCAAAGCGTCAGAGTTGGTGTATTTTTGGATGTGTTTTGCATGCCCTAGAAGCCCAAGATCCAGGTATTGGCTTAGAGGAGAGAGATCTAGAAGACCACTTACCTTGCCTCAAGCCTAAGCAAAAAGAATTCTGAGGACCTACATATTGTCTAGCCAAATACGTCAGTAATGCAGGGGTGTGGAATTAAGACCCAGCTAGTAAGCATTTGACAAAAGAATTGCATGTGTATTATCTGATTTGTTATGGCCTTTGGTATTTTTGTAACAAAAATAAACATAATACAAAGTAGTATAACCAAAAAGGGAATCTGTTTGTTCTATAACTGAAAAGTGTGGGAGTTAGTGTGGCTTTAGGTATAGCTACACCATAGTCTCAGATGACACCATCAGTTTGAGACTTTTGTCTCTGTCTTTTGGCTCTGCTTCCTCTGGCTTCATTCTCAGACAGCCACCCTGCCTTATGGTCACAAGATGGCTGCCACCATTCCCAGGGCTACAGCCTTTTAGGTCTGTATCCAACAGGAGAGAGTGCTTATATTTGTCCTACTATTCCAGCAAAAGCCTAAATACATCACATCAGCCCCAACTGGGACAAATCGGTCCCAGTCTCTGTGGCCAGGGAATAACAGGCAGCAGTGAAAGATCAGATACTCCACCAGAAGTAAAAAAAAAAAAAAAAAGGGGGGGGGGGAGTGGTGGTGGTGGTGGTGGTATAGCCCCCCAAATGGAAATTGGGCTATGATTACTGGGAAAGGAGTGAATGAATGATAGATAGCATTAGGATCTGGTATCAACTATATCTGGGAAACTTGTTAAAAAGCAAATTCCTACTGCCCAAATATTCTGATTCATAAAGTATAGAGCTAGACCCAGGAACCTTCTTACTTAACAAGATCCTCAGGGAATCTGGTGCAAGAAGTTATTAATTCAAACTTTTTGAAACACTTTGAGACTGCAGTATCTTACAACTAAAAATAAATTCACTATTATATGCCAGGAACTGTCTTAACTATTTTAGAGACATTATTTACATTATTTATTATTCTATACACATCTATACCTATGAAGTAGGTAACATTATTATCCTTATTTTTTAATGATGAAGTGTAGCTTAAGAAGTTTAATAATTTCCCCAGTGGCACATAGATAATTAGTGGCAGAGTCAGGATTCAAATCCAGAACTGTCTTGACTCTAATGGTATCATTATATTTCTCTGTTATAATATCTGTATTCCTTCATATTTTTGTGCTTGCCATAAATTGAAGGATGATTTATGAATCAGAGTTTGATTTTCTTATTCTTTGATATAAAGAACAGACAACTCACTGATATTCATGAGTATGAGTCACTGGACTAGGCAAAGTTATATCAAACATTGTTTCTACACTGCCATGTACCATATGTGACCTTAGGCAAGTTATATCAGCTTTCTGAACCTCAGCTTCCCTTTCTATAAAGAATTAGTTATTTCATTATGTAAGAAAGACATAGAAATTAAATAAATAAGTAAAAGTGCCAAGACTATACTAGCTCTCAATAAATACTGGGTATATTTTTTCGTCCATGTGTTAAATCATAAATGATCACAATGATTTATTTTCCTACCACTTTGTTGCTGTTTCTGGTCCATTGAGAAGTTCCACTGTGGGCCTCTTTTCACCTTCAGCATAGGCTCCAATAAATTCTGACCAACTTGTGGCCTTCAGAATATTTGTGATGTCCTTGGCAGCTGGTGTTTCCATTTGAAAGGGGTTGTCAGGGATTAGAAAGACAAGAAAGAACAAATATTTATTAAGTGACTACTATGTGCGGCCCGCATATTTCCAAAAATACGTTGCTAAGCTCTACCAACAATGCAACATCATGTAGTGAGGACTCTAAGGTTGGAGAAGTTTTTTGCCCAAGGTCACTCTGTGAGGCAGGTCAGGGGCCCAGAATCCAGCCCATGCTTCATCCTAGTGATTTCACAACCTGTGGGCTTTTCTGCCTGTATTATTCCTTGTGAGAGTGAAGTCCTCATCATGTTAACTATTCACCTGGTAATGACTCTACTTGGAAGGATTTATTAGTGAAAACGTTAGTGTGCTTAGCATATTAATGCTCAAATCCAGAACAGAAAGAAGTTGTCAAATGTGAAGAAGGATTGTGGGCAATTTTAATGACGAGATTTACATTGATTATGACAATAATAAATACATTTCCTTTTAAAAATAGTCCTCGTTGACCCTTTTTTACTCTAGAGTAGAAATTAGACATTCAAACTAATCAAATGCTAATGTAAAAAGTTCCCTTATAAGGAAAATATCACATAGTTTTGAATACATACAAGGTTTTTCTTTTCTCTGAGAAGAGAAAAACCTTCTGAAATCCTCAGTTGAGTTGAAACAGGATTTTATTAGAGAACTGTAATAAATTTATGACAAAGATAGGCTTTTGCCAAGTTGCCTTTCTCATTTGCTTTGCATTCAATTCTGTTAGAAGAATGCTGGAAACATTCAGTTGAATAGGGGGGAAAATCACTGCCATTCGAAAACTTGATCAATTATCTAAAAATATTAAGAAACTGAATATATTTTCTTATGCATTCCATTTTATCTTTCCAAGTCTGTTATCATTGTTCTTTATGAGGCTCAGGAAGGATACTCTCTGGTTTTTTAAAAACTTCCTTGATTTCAAATAGTCTATCCCTTCTCTTCATTGTCCATCAATATTTTGAAAATGGCAGTAATTTTATTTTCAACCCATAGAAGCCACTCTCACTATGTACCTAGAAGCAATACCAACATCCTTTTCAAGTAGTGGGTTTCAAATATGGTCTTAAAATATATTGCCATTGTTATGAAACACTGAGTAGCTAACTGTGTCATACAAGAAAATAGCTCTAATTTTTAGCAAAAACATTAGAGGTTGGTATAGACAACATGAATGTTATGCTCTTTTCTTTATACACCAAATCTCAGATTTTGAAGAATGTGTACCCCATCTCCATATTCCCTCCCTCCCCCCCCCCCACACACACATAAATTCTACTCTTGAGGACTGTTGCATTTGCCAGGGAAATACGGTGTTCTAGTGTTTGAAAAAAGCAATTTCAAAGGTGTGAAAGACCTTGTTTGATTCATTATGTTTAAAAGGGCTTCAAACATTGTTTATGCTTTTGTAACAGTGTTTGTAAACTGTAGTATGCTTTAGACCACACTTGCCTAACCTATCTGTACTGGATTGAATAATTCACCTACCCCAGTCCTTCAAATTACTGCCTACCTGGAACTTCAGAATGAGACTTTATTTGGAAGCAAGGTCCTTAAAGATGTAATTACTTAAAATGAGGCCTTTGGTCTTACCATAGTAGAGTGGACTCTAATCCAATAACTAGTGTCCTTTTAGGAAGAGAAAATAGAGACACGGACCCACAGGCACAAAGAGAGGCCATGTGATGATGCAGGCAGATATTAGTGATGCGTCTATAAGACAAGGACTGCCACGAATTGCCAGAATCCCTTGAAGCTAGGATAGAGACATGGGATGAATTCTCCCTCAGTCTCCATGAGGAACTGACCATGCAGACACTTTGGATTTCTGGCCTCTCGAACTGTTTTTATAATATGCAACCTCACAGTTTACCATACCTTCCTCTTTGAATAGTTCTTTTTTCCTTCTGATTTTTCTGTGTTACTTGCTGATCCTAATTAATCTCTTTTGATGATGATACCTATTCCTTTACCTAAACTTATTTTTAAATGTTAGTGTGACCCAGGGCTCCTTTCAGTGCCGCATTCTATCTTTATTGTCTTCTTAGGTGATCTCATTCCCTTGATTTGCAAAGACCTCTACTCTGATGATGCCCACATTTGCAATAATACCAGCCTTGACTTTGCTCCCTTGTTTCAGGCTCAAAAGTCTGTTTCCTCACCTATCCCTCTTGTCAGCATCATTGTGTAGAAGATCCTATTGACATGGAAGAGACAAAGCCTCACTGTCCTGTGTTGTGACTTGGTGTAGATCAAAGGAATAGTTTCTTTACTTAGTCTAACCATCACCCAGAATATTGTGTTCAACTGGAGTGGGTAAGAAAACTGAGTAACACAATTTTTAAAAATTTTTAAAGTTTATTTGTTTGTTTTGAGAATTGGAGAGAGGGGGGAGGGGCACAAGCAGGGGAAGGACAGAGACAGAGAAGGAGAGAGAGAGAATCCAAATCAGGCTCTGTGCCAAATCTCATAAACAGTGAGATCATGACCTAAGCTGCAACTAAGAGTCGGTTGTTTAAACAAATAAGCCACCCAGGTGCCTCAACACAGTTTTTTAAAATAATTAGGCAAATATTCATGTACAGCACACATATATATACATGCATAATATACTGGGAATTTATGCAGCAGTTCATAATTTTTAAATACTTAGATCCAGTTCAGCATTCTAAAAATCCTTCTGACAGCCAAGCAAAGTCACCATATTTGATCACAGTCTTAGAATAAAATTCAAACCCCTTTTAATAGTCTTCATTATTTTCAAATACAGTTCTTGCTCCCCACTCCTCCAACCCATCTTCTGGCCACACTGCCCTTTTTATTTCTTGAATGTTATATCTACTCAGGATGTTGGTACTTGATTTTCTTCTGACTAGAATATACTTTTTTCTCTGACCTTGCTTGCACAGCTGACTTCTTCTCAGTCCTTCACTTCTCAACTTAAATGTTATCCCCTCATCAAGGCTTTTCTGGACCCTTGCCCCAACTTGAGTGGCAGCCCCCACTTATTCTGTATCACATGACTTTGCTTAATAGGATCTATAATGTTTTTATTATTTTTTATAATATAATGTTTTTAATTGTCTGCCCATGTCTTGTTCTCTTCTACCACTATTAAAACATGAGTTGAAGATTAGATTTTTTTTGTCTGCCTTACTCAGTGCTGTACCTTAGCACCTATAACAGTGTCTGGCCCACAGCTGGTCCTCATCATTAATTTATCCAATTAATTTCTTTTACTAAACACCTGTGCTAGGATTTGAACTTGAGTTGAACTTGACTTCAGAATTCAAGCTCTCTTTTTTTTTTTTAATTTTTTTTAAATGTTTTATTTATTTCTAGGAGAGAGAGAGAGACAGCGTGAGCAGGGGAGGGTCAGAGAGAGAGGGAGTGACAGACTCTGAAACAGGCTCCAGGCTCTGAGCTGGCAGTCAGCACAGAGCCTGACACGGGGCTCGAACCCACGAACCGCGAGACCATGACCTAAGCGAAAGTCGGACGCTTAACCGACTAAGCCACCCAGGCGCCCCTCAAGCTCTTAAATATTCTGTTTGACTAACACTTCATCGAAAGTAAATGACAATAAATGGTAAATGGTAGTAAAGGATGACAGTGGCTGACATCGATCATGGAAAATTTCTCGGAGAATATGTGAATGATTTGGCAAAAAACTTAAAAAGGAGAACATCCCAGATCAGGTGAACACACAGAAGAAACAAATGGGATTTATGAGGTGAATGACAAAGCTTAATTATAAGCTTAATTGTAGTTATAATGGAATTGATATGGAGCAGACATAACATAAACCTTTGGTGGAAAAGTTTAATTTAATCCTAGTTTCTCCCAGTTTCCATGCCAAATTCAAGTTTATTTTGGAGTTGATGAATGCACTTACACATTTACATGTGTATAATGGGCAAAGCTACAACTTTCAGAATCAGGTCAGTATTTATTACAGGAGGTGAGAAAGGGCCTGCTGGCTGCCACCATATGTATTCAAGAATTGTTGGGGCGCCTGGGTGGCTTAGTCGGTTGAGCGTCCGACTTTCGCTTAGGTCATGATCTCGCGGTTCGTGGGTTCGAGCCCCGTGTCCGGCTCTGTGCTGACCGCCAGCCAGAGCCTGGAGCCTATTTCAGAGTCTGTGTCTCCCTCTCTCTCTAACCCTCCCCTGCTCACGCTGTCTCTCTCTCTCTCTCTCTCTCTCTCTCTCACTCTCTCTCTCTCTCTCCTAGAAATAAATAAAAATTAAAAAAAAAAAAAAAAGAATTGTTAAAACCCAAACAACAAAATGAGAATCTCCCTATTTACTCATGTTTGCTTTGACCTGTGCTGTAATATTCATCATGACTGAGACCTGGTAGAAAGAGCAATGGGAATTAGTGGTAGGAGTGGGGGCAAGGACTGAACGAATGAAATGTTTTTATTTTGCAAAGAAACGTAAGCATTCTCCAAAATGTTGCAGTTTATAGGCTTTCATTAGTTTCCAAGAATATTCCACTTTCATTTTGAAGTCTAGTGTTGTTAAATAGGAAAGCCTAAAATATATATATGGAAAAGTATTATTTACTTCACTCAAATGCTTGGAAAAATATACTCAAATGTACCACCCATGATTCACAAATGAAGCTGAGGCCCAACTACAAACTACAGCTCCCACTCAGAGATAATGAAGCATGAAATGGCACTTTAAAATTACATTGAAAGAAAGTGCCTTTCCAAAAGTCAAGAAAAAAAATAGTATTAAAATGTTGAGTTCATAGCCAATAAGTAGTATGTTGTGGTGGGGGGTATTTACCCTCCATTTTATGTGAATCTTTGTTTTGCCTAAATGTTACAACATTTTCTAATCATTTCTTATGGGAACAATTTTATTGATATATTTGATTTTAAGTCATTTTCAGAAAGAAAATAAATATGGGCCTGGAGTTGTATTATATCAGGTAGCTATTGTGGTCAAATCCTAAGCATAGGTTCTTTTGCTTTTATTCGAGTTACCCTCATAAAACATTTTAGACCTTTCTGTTTCTTGAATGTCATGTGTTTTAATATTGTTTGAATATGTATATTTGCTATTCTATCAATAGTAAAACTTTAGTTGTTCTTTAATTTTTTCCGAATATTATAGAAATTTAATCATGATCCATAGGTAAACGATTCATATATATATACAAAGCCCAAAGAAACTATTCATGGCTCTTTGATCTTAAGTGTTAACAAAGAAAGAAAGAAGAAAAGTATCTTTATTCAAACACTTTATTGTACGTTTAGTTATATCATATTAAGCCTGAAAACTAATTTTATTTTTCTTGATTTTTATGTTACAATCATATAAAAATTACTTATACCCATTGATGAATTTTGCTGCTTTTAAAAGAAATATTTGCATGAGAACAATACATTTTGTGTAGTAGAATATAAAAAATTAATAGTGATTTTATTTTTTCCCCTAAATAACAGGAAATGTTTCCAATTATTTTTTAGAGCAGGACATTTGGTACAGATAATGTTGCTATAGCAACTTTAGAACAGACTTAATTTGGGCCACAGTGAGTGCAACCACTTGTTTTAAATTCATCATTCAGTCTAATCTAGCATTTATATGAAGAGCTGCATTTACAAACACTGCAGCAGGAGTTGCTATGTGGAAAGTTGCGTAGGGAGACTATTCCTCAAATTTCTACTTACATTCATGGCATTTATTAAGAGCTTCTATCACACGGTTACCAAGAGCTATCATGTTTATTAAGAAAAAATAATTTCTTACTCCAATTTTACTCAAGATTAAAAGCCTTGAAAATTAATTTAACCTTAATAGATCTCTGAAAATATTTTGACATTAAAAGACTATTTACTCTTTAGTGTGAAGCCTTACAAAATCTTATAAAGGAAATATTCCTGGTTTTTGCCTGGAGAAAGATATTTTAACTTAGTCTGCTATAATGACACTATGTACCTACTAGAATCTTGCTAATATTTACACATATTTAAGATCAAGCTGGTTTCAGAGGAGAATGTATGAGGTATCCCAGTTCTGCGAAAATTTGCTAAATGCCGTGGTCTCCAGGATTCCATCTTATGAAGGATATATCTTTAACCTATGATTTCAGATAAGATTTAATCTCTCACAACTGCGGTATTGCTTTAAAGGAGTCATATCTTCCCACCTTTTTACCTGTGCCTAAAATTTGTTTCCTGTCCCATTGTGTTAAGATTCAACTCCAGTGTTAGGTCCTCTGCCAAACCTCTCATGATTTGCACAGCAAAGTCCCTTTTCTCCAGAACACTGGGTCTAGACTGGGCTCTGCTATTTCACATACTTGCTTGCATATTTCTCACCGCTAGACAGAGCGTTCTGTGAGGAATCTATTCTTAAACTTTGTGTCTTCTTTCCCCTCAGCCAACACAGTATCTGATATACTGTAGCAGTAACACTACATACAAATTCAACAAACATTTGTTTAAATCAATTAACATATAGCTAGCTATTGACCATTTACCATGAATTATATAAAAAGTGTTATGGGCTTACTCTTTTGCACGGGTGAGGAGCTTAGAACACATATATAACACATAGCATATGTGTAACTTAGATGATACCTAAGGGTCCGAGGCAATGAATGTCATCTGTAAAATGACTGAAACTGTTAAGAGCAATAAGCTATACAAGAGTTGAAGAGAAAGCTAGGAAGATCAATGATTAAGGAACTGGGAATATCTAAGCTAACCTTGAAGTTTAATTGGGAATTGGGGAAGTAGGCAGCAGTGTGGAAGGTTTCTTCAGAGAAAAGCCAAGAGCAAAAAGCAATGGAAACAGGATAATTGATCAAAGGATAGTAATTACACAAATATGGCTGTGTCTAAAGCTATCTCAAGGAGAGATTCCTTAAGAGTAGGTAAGATTCCAGAAGAGTGGTTAAGACCAAATGTCTTTTAAGAAATGACTGTGGAAATTATAAAGAAATATTTTAAATTAGATGCTACAGAATTCCAGTGTCTAGACTTAGAATTGGTTCCGATATTTATTATTTTACCCTCAGAACATTTTTAGAACCATAAGTAAAAGGGTCATGACAAAGTAAAATGTGAAATATCCAATTCTTTCTCAAATCTACTGTTTCCAGATAAGACTGTTTTTAACAGGCATTTCACACAAGACAGGAACGCAATGAAACCATGTATTTTAAGAAAAGGTAAATTTGGTTGATATCTCATCTGCCGTGAACTTTTACTAGTTCCATGCCTTTGATCTCATTATTTAATCTCTCCACTGATATAAATACCTAAAACAGCAACAAAAAGTTAACGAGTTATATAAAAGAGAATTGAGCTAGTGGTGGAGAAAAGATTTGAAGATCGTAGTCATGGTTCAAAAAACATAACAAAAGGAGGCTCTTGAACTTTGTATTATATCCAAGAAAATAAATTTGTTTGAGAATAAAACGAATAGGCTGTTGACATTTTTAAAAATCTAAAGTAATCATTATATATGCTCAAAGGTTTTTAAAAAACAGGTAAAATTTAAAATAAATAATTAAGAAGAAAAAATGTGAAAGGTTGTAAATCTAATTTAATGAGAGGTCAAGACATGTCAGTTTGTATAAAAGACTGTGAGGTGAAACATTAACTACAACATAGTGTGGGAGTCAACTATTAAGTGAATAAAGATTGGATTTAGAGAACAGTCAGGAATACAGATGTAGATGTGACAAATGCAACAAATACAAAACCCTGGTGTCTAACCTTTAAGTCAGTGATCTGGGCACTAGAATACACTATGGTGTGTGGGAGGAGGAATGAAAAGCATAAATAAAAAAAATATAAAGAGCTGTGTACCAAATTAACAAAATATGATTCAGGATCAGAATTCCTAGTCCTTTGCTGGCAATAGGAGAAATAAAAGGTAGGGACCTCAGTCTAATAACATGATATGAAATCAATTATGAGAAATAAAGGCATTATGTAATAGGTTAGAAAACTCTACACGCTTGCCTCCCAAGAGTGCTGAGGATTAAGACAACAATATAATTTCATTTGATACAAAAGGAAGGTGGTGAAGCTTCAATGGTAAAATGTCTTTATTAATGAAGAAATATGTTTTGTTTGAACATTAAAGATTCTAAGCTTGAAATTTCCCCTTCTAGAACCCTAGCAAAATAGCCTTGCTGCTATTTTAGGGGCTTACACTTCTGTTTCAAAAAGTGAGCACAGGTCAGTATGCTCCCTAACCTGTAGGAGGCAAATAAGTAGTAGTCCTTTTTTTTCTTTTCTTTCTTTCCTTCTTTTTTTTTTGGCTCTCCAGAGAATAGATGCTATCTCATCCTTCTAAACATCATCTATTTCCTTACACCTCTTAGAGTCATTAATTAGTGCCCCAGCCTTATTTAATAATAAAACTAGAATAAGATCCAGTAAAACCTTGGTTTATGAGCATAAATCATTTCGAAACATGCTTGTAATGCAAAGCACTTGTATATCAAAGTGAATTTCAAGAACCATTGGCTCAGCTGTGATCATGTGATGTTCGGCATCACATATTACTTGTATTGCAAGACATCACTCACTTATCAAGTTAAAATTTATTAGAATCTTTGCTCATCTTGCAGAATACTCACAGAACAGGTTATTACAATCTAAGGTTTTACTGTATATAGAAAATATAATAGTGATAGGACATGTATTAATCATTTACCATATTCTAGGCACTGCGCTAAACATGTTTAACATAAATATATTAAACATGCTTACTACAGTACCTCATATGATCATCAATGTGAATGTCCTGTTTATCAATTCATTGCCTCTCAACTACCAAATCTATCCTTCATTCTCTGTCATGAAAAAGTAGAGCTGAACTAATAAAGTATTTTTCTTTTGCAAAGTAGCATAAGGTTACACTTTGTTTTTGGAAGTGCTGGGGTGGGGGCGGGGGTCACTGAAGGAGGAAGGGATGTTTCCCTTCCTGGGTCTGGTGTGCTTGCCTTGCCAGGCTCTTGCAGAGAGCACACCCTCTCTAGAATCTGGCTCCTGCTAGTGCCACAGCTAGCTGGGCCACTGGCCACAAACTTTCCCCAGCACGTGGTCAGTGAGACAGCTTCACAGCCAAGCCCTGTGGGAGAAGCACCTCCCTATGGATGCCTCTTTCTGGTACCTTCTTGTTCCACTTTGCAGCCCTCATATCCCACTGTTCTTCTCTGGGTGCCCTCTCTCAGCCCTTTCTCTCTACGACAGCTCCATAGGAACTATTCCTGTGCTCTGTAGAGTGTCAATCCTCCGTTACCTCCAGCGCCCTGGTACAGCTAATAATTTTTTGTATTAAACTCACTCTGTTCAAGTAATGGTGAGTTTTCTGTCTTCTGTGTGTAACCTGAAAGGGTTTTCCAGGGTAGCAGTTAGTAAGCCCATTTTACTGATAACTAATAGACTGACAGCACGCCTGTTCCAATGTCATATAGCTAATAAACAGGAGGATTGGGATCTGAACTTTGTTTGTCCTAACTTCACAGCTCATGTTCCTATTTACAACCATGTATAATTAAAAATAGCTCCCCTTTCTATTCTTAGAAGTGTCCTAGTTTGGGAGATAAATTACATGATCACCCGAATTATACTAGTCTATTTCGCATTTTGTTTAAACCGGCAATTCTCAAGCCTTTTACCTTGTGACATAAATAAGAGTCACATGTGTATCATACTCTATCCAGTTCCTTGAACTCCTTTTCTTATGCTCCAGAAAGCACATGCCAAGACAGACTTAAGAGATGTTGATATGGAAATAACGTTGAGCCACCTCTAAGTTATTATTAAGGCAAGTCTTTCATATGTGTTGGTACTTTGTCTACTATTAGTAATTAATTACTTATGACACCTGACAGCTGATTGAGACACTATGTGTGTTGAAAAATAGCTGCTCTCACTCTCAACAATAGCCAAAACATGGAAAGAGCCTAAGTGTCCATCAACGGACGAATGGATCAAGAAGATGTGGCTTATCTATACGATGGAATACTACACGGCGATGAGAAAGAATGAAATCTGGCCATGTGTAGCAACATGGATGGACCTTGAGGGAGTTATGCTGAGCGAAATAAGTCAGGCAGAGAAGGACAAATAACATATGTTTGCACGTATAGGAGGATTAGGAGGAACTTAAAGGAGGAACAAGGGGGAGAAGAAGGGAGGAAATAATGGGGGAAAGGGAGAGAGGCAAACCAAGAGAGACTCTTGAATGCTGACAAAAACTGAGGACTGATGGATGGGGGTGGATTGGGCACGGAGAGGGGCACTTGTGGGGATGAGCATTGGGTGTTACATGGAAACCAACTTGACAATAAACTGTTTGTGAAAAAAAAAAAAAAAAAAATGGCTGCTCTAATCCATTCACTAAGGACACATTCTTCTATGTAAGCCAAACTTCTCAGCTGCCTTATGTAGTATACAATTTATTATGTACAACATAATATACAAATATTAACATTTAACATATGCATCACTAATACACAAAACATATTTCTTTACTAATATACTTTAAAAAGTGGATTGTTCTAAGGGTATCGAGTTATATCTCAAGCAGGACAATCATTTTGATGCTTTATCAGTGTCTTGATTATTAACTTTTTACATGTAAATAGCTCAGAATAGTGATCTAGATAGCAAACAGACACACACACAAATGTACATCTTACTGAGAATATCCTTTTTAAAGAATATATTTTAAAATAAATTTTTAAAAATGTGATTGGGCTTTGCCTTTGCATCTTCCGATAAACTATTAAACACTGCTCCCAATAAGCCAGGAATAAAGACTCCTTAGTAATATGCTAAAATTTTCCAAAGCTTTCTAGGGCTGCAAAATATAGTTTATTCTAGCTTACATCTGATGAAAAGGAGGTGAACACCATTGAAGTTGTTGTTCTCCTCCCCAAAGTTTAGAAACCAGGAGGTTCAGAGAAATATTATGGTAATCGGAGAATGAGACATAGTGGAACATCATAGATATTCAATAACTAAATAGCAAGTAAATGTGTTGAGTGGATAGATGAATACTATTTCTTCATACAGGCGTCAGCTGCAGTCATCCAACATGCTTACCTCAGGATTGTGTAGCCTAAGCATCTAACGTGTGCAAATCACTGAAAATTTCAGACTCCCTTTTGGAGTGAGGCGAAGCTCTTTGAGAACCCAGCCTTATCATCTTAAGGACTGTGTGGTTTATGTATCTGAGTGGGGATAACACTCTGGCATTGGGCCTTGCTCCACCAACAGCCTGGCCTTGAACTAGCAGTTGTGACCTATCACTCTCTGCGGTTTTGCCTAGAGGCTTCTCTGGCTTATATGAGCCTTTGCATCTGTTCACTGCATACTAGTGAGATGTGCCTGCCTTAAGATATTTAATATCTATCACAGAGGCACCAGATGCCCAACAGAAAAAGAATACTAATGAATGCCATAGAAGCAGGTTCAGGAAAGATTATGGAAATTGTTTACAGAAGGCTTAAAATGGATGTGATCCTAACTGCTGGCATGGGTTTCATTTGACTGTTTCTAGAAATAAGATATTGTTGTTCATGTGATTATTTGGTTTCATTGGCAATTTGGATTCTCTCCAAGTATTACAAATATTCCAGATATCCTATTCTTACATAGAATTGTAAAACAGTTAGTTAGTTGATAAGATTGACTAATATCTGAATGTTTAGCAGCGTATCTCGAGTTCTCAAGCTTCAGTTCTCAGAAGAAATATTCATTTGAAAGACACTTTTGATGTTTTGCCTTAGTGAATATTTGTGCTGATTACAGAGTGAGAGTTTACTTCTATGGTTATGCAACCCCATTTTAACAATGTGTGTTTTTGAACACAGGGCCATAATATGCTTATAATAAAAATAAATATGTATGCACTGGACAATATGTTAAATGTATCTTTTAGAGATGCGTTGTTTCCAGTGGAGTGTTGGTTTAGAAAGATCTTTGCATATTTAGAGCCATTAATCCTGCAAATTACAATCCACACTTTTTACTTGAGATATAATTATTATGTAACATTAATTTCAGGCATTCAGCATAATGATTCAGTATTTACATATATTGCAAAATGATCACCACAATAAGTATAGTTATTATCCATCACCATACATGGTTACAGAATTCTGTGTGTGTGTTGAGAACTTTTAAGATAATCAATAATTTTTAAGAGAAAATTGGAAATCTATGCTATAGACTGTATAGAGAATGATAAATTTTAACATCATAACAGGAGCTAATGAATGTATCCAAGGCAGTTGGAAGGTATTGAAATAAAATCTTAGCTGGATTTGATTTTTTTAAGTAGCCTTATGTCTTTTATTTCTCTGTAAATTAGTGGATGCTTTCTTGATTATAGACCAAATAGCACTAGGGAAACCAGCTGTATATATTTCTCTTCTGCCACACTTCTACTGCAGTGACAAGAAAGTAACCCTCAGCGCATTTTTGACCCTTCAGCCTGACGCTCAGGCAGCAACAATTTTTGTTTGTTCTATTATTTCAGTGTCAAAGCTATGCTTGGAGGCTCCACACTTTTCAGCTAGTAAAAAGGTTCAGGGAAAGGATGAAGGAAAAATTTTAGAATGCATAGTATCAATAGCACTGGTGTGATTCTGTGGGCTCTGAGGTGTGAGTACTTAAACTGTTAAAGGCGCTAAAAAAAGCAACCAGCAATTAAGAAGTAATAAAAAACTTTCAGTAGTTACCAGTCCCACTGCCTTGGTTGTAACGGGCAAAATATTCTGCATCCCATTATATATCCTGTGCTCTATCCCATCCCCCATGAGACAGAGATTAATGCTGCAATACCAAAGAAGGAAAATGTGATTACACCAGATTTTATGTAATACCATTATCGATTTGTTGCCATAATAATGTAGGAGGCACATTGCTTTACTTCAGTAAGTTTTTATTTTTCTACATTTCCCCCTAGAGATTTGAGAGTCTGTATGTCTATAAAATTGCACCTTGGGTCTGCAATTGGAAAGTCCCATATATTGTTCTAAAGTCACCTTTAATCTGACTATCCAGATAGGCATAAACTACAATGGTAATAGAATGTATATCCCTAATAATTTTTAAAATATTTTATTGCTACTGTATTAAGCACACCTTAATTTTTAAGGTGTATCTAGACACACCAAGATTTTTCCTCCATCTTAATCATTATTATTGTGGGATGAAATGGGTTCTGCAAAATTATAGATTTCAAACTTAAACATCCAAAAACTAATTATGCCAGTCCTCTTCACACTAATCTCTTTAAAATCAAAGTATATTTTAGTCTTATTAAAACAAAACAAAAAAGCTTTTGAGCTTTTTAGAGCTTTCTATGTTCCCATCACCGATTGCCATTGAAGACACATTTTCCAATTAGAATAGACACATTTCCAAAGATAGTTTCCAGTTTATATATCTGTCTGACATCTCTTCTTGAATTTAGACTCCTGTGGTCAACTATCCAGTTAACATTAGATGTCCCAAAGGCATCTCACTCTTTACACATCCAAAGTGAAGCTTTTGGTTTCTCTTTAAAACTGCTCTTCCTCCTCATTCACATCTCAAAAAAATGTCATCACATTCCATCCAGCCACTTTTGCCAAAAAGCTAGAGATCATCCTTCTCATTCCCCACTTCCAATCCATCAGCAACTTCCGACGGTTACATTCCCCAAACATATTCCAAATCCATCCACTCCACTCCCACTGTGCCTGCCTTAGTCACCACCTAGGGCCTCTCAGTATCCATTTATGATGTCCTCTTGGCCATCCCCCATGTAGGAAAAAAGCAGTCTCTTAAAATATCATTTAGATCATATCACATCCCAATTTTACTTAGAATAAAATAGAGAACTCCAGATGTTATATTTAAAATAAAATCTAAACTTCTTACTCTGGTTTGCAAAAAGTCTGCCCTCTGCCCACCTTGGGAACATTACTTTCTGTTGTCTCCCCTCTGCCAGATAGGTACCAGCTGCACTTCACCTCCCTGCTCAGGGAATGTGAATATGCTATTCCCCTACCATGATTCTCTTCTCATCTTTGAATTCCTGGCTCCTTTTCACCCTTCAGGTCTCATTTCAAATATCATCTGCCTAGAAAGGTTTTCTTCCTGAGCACCTTATTTAAGTATAACCCCCAGCCCTACCTCACCAGTATTATTTTCTTTTATACCCCCTTTCCTATTTTTTATAACATTTTTCAAAAATCTATAATTATTTAATTAGCCACTTATCTTTCTGTCTGGGCTAAAACTTCCATTAGGACAGGGATATTGTCTACCTTGCTTATCTTTATAGCCCCAGAGCCTAACATAGTATCAGTCACATAAGAAATGAGAAATAGACAGACTGATGCCCCCTGGGTCATGATTTACTGTAGACTTGTTTATCATTGCTCCTTTGCTTAACTACTTATCACCTAATTCAATTCCTTGTTCAAAAAAACATTTCAAAGCTATTTCAAGTTCTATTACTTTATCTCTGGTCCCTTATAATTCAAAAATAATCTTAAAGGTGTTACTATTTTACTGATCTTTTGTGTGTTTTCTTTTATAACTTAGTTCATTTTTTTATACAACAAGTATAAGTTGGTGGCCCACAAACTTCACAAAACTTCAGTGGATAATATAAAAAAAGTTTATTTATACTCTTGCCCCCTATCCTAGGCACATCAGCAAGCATCTCCACTCTACGTAATCATTCAGGATGCAAATGGATAGGTAAAGATCTCACTACCCTATAGCCGCATAGTGTGTCATACTGCCTCCTTAGTCTTCGTGGAAGGAAAAGAGAAATAAGAAATTGCACATACTTTTCCCCTAACCCAGAAATAGCACACTGCACTTCTGTTCATATGTCACTGGCCAGAATTAGTGACACCACCATGCTTAACTGCAGAGGGCCCAATAGGTAAAAAACGCAGGGAGCATTTTTCTCTCTGCCACTCCTTCTATACCATCCAAATGGTATAACTAATCATCTTAAAGTGTCTAGGACTTTCTGTTTTTCAATCATTTAATGAGGGTGCATGTATATGTGTGTACATATATATTGCTCAGCTTAAATATATGGCACTTAGTTGTAATGTAATTCAATTTAGGAGGCAATGTTTTTTGCAGACACAAGCAGTTAGTGTGCACAACACACATGGAATAAAGTGTATGTTTTATAACACTGTGTAAATTAATATAAAAGCAATAGTGTAATCATGGATGGAAACATAGAAAATGAGAAATTAAAAGAATATTTTATTCAGACATAAAAATAAAAACTATTTCAAGTATAACTTATTTTTTAATCTGATAAAAACTATGTACAGACATATACAAGAAAAAATGTCCAATGGATCCTCATTGCTTTCTAGATCAAAAATGTTTCACTGTAACTGTCAAAGTCTTCCTATCAGCTAATAATACCTTGTCTGTTTCACTCTTTCAAACATAATCTTTATTTGTGCTAAAGACTTGGCTTAACACTAACACTGGAAATCTTAAAAAAATATATGGTCTCTGACTTTAAGAAGTCTGTTTAATGAAGGAAGGGTGGCTCATAAATGGTTAAGTACAGTGTGATAATGGTTGCAATAAAAGTGTCTGCAAGTGTTAAAGGAACAGAGAAAAGAGGAAGAGGTATGGAAGGCTTTATAGAAGTGATGACATTTGATTAGAATCTCAAAGAATGATTTGTGGGAAGCAAGGAATGGAAAATCCAGTGCAGATCACTGGACCAAATTCCAGAAATGAGGTTGTGCCCAAATATCTGCATATCCCTACAAATCCCAGACCCATATCTTTGGTCAGGCCATGCTTGCTGGGGAACATTACAAAGAAATATTGGCAACCTTTGTGAGGGGAAGTTTATTAAGTATAGAGAAGACTTAAACATGCTCTAAAAGAGAGCCCAGCATGTACACAGTCACAGTGAAATTAAAGAACATGGTGGATTGTGTGTTATACATAACATACCAATAAAATTTTATTTTTGTCTTTCAAAAAAAAAAAAAAAAGAAGAACATAGTGTAAATCAGATTGACAAATACCAAAAGATTGTGTGATATGTGGGTGTGTAGATCTCTAACACATTGCTAGCATGTGAAGGCAAAAAGTACAATCTCTGTAAATAAAGATTTGGCAACTTCTAGCAAAGTTGCATACACATTATTGATTGTATGCAATTCTTTTTCTAGACATCTCTCCCCAAATTGACACTGTCAAAAATGTGAAAAGACATTATGTACAAGGCTATTGTTTACAGCACTATTTTTAAAACCAAAAATATATAAATAATAACTGCCAACTAAGATGGACTGCCTAAATAAACCATGGTCCATTTATACAACATAGACAATGCCCCTGTAAAAGGAATGGGGACTGCCTTTATTTACTACTATGGAGTAACTCCAGCATATATGTAAGTCAAAAAGCAAAGTGAGGAAGAGTGAGTATAATATTCCACCATTTGTTTAAGAAAGTAGGGACATGAATATTTATGTCATATAGACTGAGCATACACAATTGCCATTTTTAGATTAAAAAACAACCACATATTGGCAATTTGATGTGGTTCTACTTAAAGTATATGCCTATATTTTTTTAACTGAAAAGATAACAAATGTAAGTGGTGTCTTCAAGATAATATGACACTACAATTTTGCCCCAGGTAGCCCTGGTTTATACTTGTTTCCAAGGTGTAATTTTCAATAAAACCCCTTTTCACTCTTGAAAGTGTCCCAGTTTAGACTAAAATTTTATTTTCATGTAAAGGAATGAAGGAGGAAAAAGGTGGAGAAGACAGATGGGAAAGAAAAAATGAGGATGGAAAGGACAGAGACAGAAGTTTGACATCTTTGAACACTTTTTTTCTCAATTTAAGTTTCAAAAGATAAATATTTTAAATCAAAAGTTAAATGAAATAACTCTAGATGTGTATTCAGTTAGTAGCATAACCATACAGAAACAATCTAAAATAACATGAAAATGCAGTAATAGTTCCCTACTGGGGGAGGAAAAAAAGAACTGCAAACATGTCTTTTGTGAATTACACTATTGTCGATACTGTTGGTATTATTCTGAGATAGCTTGTGTGCATTGCAAAATAAAGCAAATGATGTCATTAAAAACAAGAATTTTCAGCATGAGAGAAAAGATGGTAAAGATGTAAGATCAATAGATTTAGTAAATACCTGCTGGGTCTCAATTTGAATTAAAAATATCAGTGTTAACTCGGGATATGTTATATCTTTTTTTGAAGGATTTTATTTTTTAGAGCAACTGTAGGTTTATAGTAAAATTGAGAGGAAAAGTACAGAGATTTCCTATATACTCTCTTCCCCTACACATGCATAACATACACTATTATCAGTATCACTCACAACACCATTTGAAACCGCGTGGGTCCACTTATATGCAGATTTTTCTCAATAAATGCAGTGCAGTACTATAAATGTATTTTCTTTTCCATATGATTTCTTGTAATAATATTTTTCTAGCTCAGTTTATTAAAAGAAAAAGTATACAATACATATAACATACCAAATATGTGTTAATCAGCTGTTTGTCATTGGAAAGGCTTCCAACCCACAGTAGGCTATTAGTAATTAAGTTTTGGTGGGGTCAAAAAATACATGTGGATTTTTGACCATGATGGGAATTGGTGCCCCTAACCCCTGTATTTTTCAAGGGCCCATTATATTTGTTACAGTTGATGAATCCACACTGACAAATCATAATCACCCCAAATCCGTACTTTGTTACACATTCTATGAGTTTGGACCAATGTAGAATGCTATATATCCATTATTACAATATTATATATAATATGTAATAACTATACATTGTGATATTATACAGAATGTTTTCCCAGCTCTAAAGATCCTCTGTTCTCTGTCTATTCATCCTTCCCCACTCCCATGCCTACTGTTTCCATAGTTTTGCCATTTCCAGAATATTAAATAGTTGCAATTATACACTATGTAGTATTCCTGAATTGGCTTCCATCGTGTAGTAATATGCATTTAATTTCTTCATGTCTTTTCATAACTTGTTAGCTCATTTGATTTGAGTGTTAAATGATATTCCATTGTCTAAAGGTACCATAATATTTTATCCATTCAGGGATTATGTTTTTTACTATATGTTTTGTATTTATGAGCTGAAAATCAGATGTTAAATATATTTTTCATGTAGCTAATTTTCTGCATATTATTAATGAAATGACCCAAATCTAAGGATCTCAATATATCTAAAAATATTAGTTCATTTAAAAAAATGTTACAGCTTAGAAGAAATGGATAAAGTTCTAGAAACACACAACCTACCAAGACTGAATCATGATGAAACAGAAAATCTAAACAGGCTAATTAATAGTAAGAAGATCAAATCAATAATCAAAAACCTCTCAACAAATACAAGTCCAGACCTAACTGGTGAATTCTACCAAACGTTCGAATAATGCTTCTTCTCAAACTCCTCCATAAAATAGAAGAGGAAAAAACTTTTCCAAACTTATTTTATGAGGCCAGCATTACCCTGATACCAAAACCAGTCAAGAGCAACACAAGAAAAGAAAATTACATCCCAATATTTCTGATAAACACAGGCACAAAAATCCTCAGCAAAATATTAACAATTCAAATTAGCAATACATTAAAAAGATCATACATCATAATCAAGTGAGATTTATTTCAGGGATCCTAGGATGGTTCAACATCCACAAATCAGTTAATATGATACACCACATTAACAAAAAGAAGGATGAAAATCATGATCATCTCAATAGTTGCAGAAAAAGCATTTTAAAAACATTGAACATCCATTTATGATAAAACTCTCAACAAATCAAGTAGAGACAGAGCAATACCTCAATATAACAAAAGCCATGTATGACAAGCCCACAGCTAACATCATGCTCAATGTTATGATGAAAGATTTTCTTCCAAGGTCAGGAACAAGACAAGTATGCCTATTGTCACTACTTTTATTCAACATAGTATTGGAAGTCCTACCCAGAGCAATTAGGCAAGAAAAAGAAAGAAAAGTCACCCAAATTGGAAAAAAAAAAAGATGTAAAACTGTCACTATTTGCAGATGACATGATATTATATATGGAAAACTCTAAATATTCCATCAAAAAGCTCTTAGAACTAATAAACAAATTCAGCAGTGTTGCAGAATATATAATAAAGACACCAAAATCTATTGTGTTTCTATAAACTTACAACAAACTATCAGAAAGAGAAATTAAGAAAAGAATCCCATTTACAACTACATCAGAAGAATAAAATACCTACACATAAGTTTAACTGAGGCAAAAGATTTATTTACTAAAAACTATAAGATATTAACAAAAGAAACTGAAGAACACAAATAAATGCAAAGGTATTTCATTTTCATGAATTGGAAGAATTAATATTGTTAAAATGTCCATACTATTCAAAGCAATCTATAGATCCAGGACAATCTATATCAAATTCCAATGTCATTTTTCACAACAATAGAACAAACAATCCTAAAATGTGTGTGGAACCACAGAAGACCCCAAATAGCCAAAGTAATCTTGAAAAAGAAGAGCAAAACTAGAGACATCCAGCCCCTTATTTCAAATTACATACAATGTTATAATAATTAAAACACTATGATATTGATATAAGACACACAGATCAGTGAAGCAGGGAGCCCAGAAATAAACCCACATATTTATGATGAAATAAGTTATGGCAAAAGAGCCAAAAATATACAATGGGCAAAGGATAGTCTTCAATAAATAATGTTGAGAAAACTGAGCAATCACATACAAAAGAATGAAACTGGGTCACTATCTTACATCATATACAAAAATTAATTCAGAATGGATTAAAGAACATAAGATCTGAGACCAATAAAACTCTTGTAAGAAAACATAGGTGGTAAATAAGTCTCAGAGATTTATTGAATCTGACACAAAAGCAGAGGCAACAAAAGTAAAAACAAATAAGTTGGACTACACCAGAGTAAAAAAGCTTCTGCACAGCAAAAGAAATCCATCAACAAAATGAAACGGCAACCTACAGAATAGGAGAAAATATTTTCAAATCATATATCTGATAAGAGGTTAATATCCAAAATATGTAGAACTCATATAACTCAGGGGAAAAAAACAATCCAGTTAAAAAATGGGCATAAGATCTGAATAGAAATTTTTCCAAAGAAGATATACAGATGGCCAACAGGCAAATGAAAAGATGCTTAACATCAGAAATCATCGAAGAAATGAAAGCCAAAACCACAATGAGATATCATCTCACACATGTCAGAATGGCTACTATCAAGAATAATAATAATAACAAGTATTGATAAGAAGGAGAAAAGAAAACCCTTGTACACTGCTGATGGAATTATAAACTGGTGCAGCCACTATGGAAAACAACATGGAAGATTCTAAAAATATTAAAAACAGAACTACCATATATCCCAGCAATTTTACTTCTGGATCTTTATCCAAAGAAAACAAAATCACTAACTTGAAAAGGTATATGAACCAAGTTCGTTAACATTATTTACAGTAGCCAAGATATGGAAACAACCCAAATGTCCATTCATGGATGAATGGATAAAGAAGATACAGTATATATGGACAATGGAATATTATTCACAATACATATGTATTGTATATATATGTATATATATATAGATACACACACACAATGGAATATTCATTATTGAATGAAATCTTGCCATTTCAATATAGATGGACATCAAGGGCATCATGCTAAAGTGAAATAAATCAGTGAAAGACAAAAATCATATGATCTTTTTTACACATGGACTCTAAAAACAAACAAACAAGGTAATAGAGAGAACAGACTTATGGTTGCCAGAGGGTCAGGGGAGGGAGAAATGTGTGAAGAAGGTCAAAGAGTAAAAAGAAGAAAATAATAAATTTAAAGAAAATAATAAACCATGAAATTAATAATATTAACAAAATATCTATGATCTACTTAATAGACGTGGACAAAGGATTTAACAAAATTTGACACCCATTACTGTTAAAATTCTTCTATTATAGTATAAAACCTTAAATCTAATCAAAGGAATTTATATTTTAAAAAAAGCTAACTTCTACTTAATTGTGGAATATTATGCATAAAACCCTTAGACCAGTACCTGGTACCAAATAGGTATTACAAAAGGGTAATTTAGATTTAATTTAATTTAGATCTAACAGTCAATACTGTCCCCGGAAAAACAGGGGACATCATAGGGATGCAAGCAGCACACTCCAGATAGCTGGAAATTCTATAAGAAAACTGCTTGTTGGGGTGCGGGGTGGGGGGTGGCAGGTGCTGGCTGGCTCAGTCAGTAAAGCATGCTACTCTTGATTTTGGGGTCATGAATTTGAGCCCCACAATGGGTGTAGAGATTACCTAAAAAAATAAATAAATAATATTTTTTAAAAAATACATAGTTTTTAAATGAATAAATGTAAAATAAAAGAGAAAGATAAGGGTAGAATCTATAGACTTAAAGAGAATTAAGAGACATTTCAAATAATTGCAAAATGTGGACTTACTTGGATATTGATTCCAATGAACAAAATGTATAGACCAAAAAATGTAGCTCCTTAAAAGTTGATAACCAGAGAAATGGGAATAGTAACTGGATATTTGATTATTGAATTATTGTTTGTTTGTGATAATGATATTTTGGTTACTTTTTTTTTTTAAGAGCCTACATGTTTTCTATTGCCAAAATACATAGGGGGTGCTTTGGTGGCTCATTTGGTTCAAAGTCTGTCTCTTGATCTTGGCTCAAGTCATGATCTCGTGGTTTTAGGAGTGAGCCCCAAGGCAGGCTGAGCACTGACAGCATGAAGCCTGCTTGGGATTCTCTCCCTTCCTCTCTCTCTGCTCCTCCCCTGTTTGCTCTCGCTCTCTCAAAATAAATAAATGAACTTAAAAAAAGGAAAAAATTTAAAATAAAAAATAAATGCTAATATTCTAAATTTCTTAAATCGCTATATAAAGACACTGTTACTGGAAGACTTTCTCTTAGTAACACTATCACTTCAAACATTCAGCACATGGTGATCTTCATAATATATATCATAGCTATAACATATAACTATGATTAATGTACTTTGCAAACAAACAAAACATTCAGATACTCTACTGGCAATTCCTCAAGGTCAAAAAAAGTAATTTTTTCTTCTATGGAGCATATGCCTCTTGGTCTGGCCTCATTTTCTTCTCCTGTAGTATCCCATCTCTAGTGAATGACCCAGAAGGGCTAATGCCAAAAACCAAAGGTTTAACACAGCACTAGAATGACTATGAGTAGTAGATAGTTATGGTGTCATCTTGCAAATAATGACCAAAGAAAAACCCAGAATATGTGAGGATAGTTGGACCAGATTGCCAGTTGGAATATGGGAAACTCAGTTTACGTACCAGAACGAGGTGGTTACAAAGAGGAGGAAAGTTGGAACAGGTGTTGAGTAACTAAGTTTGGCTGAGTAGTAAGAACGGAATCTAGGTTAAAGATAGAGTCAGGAGAGACAGATGGAACAAAAGTTGAGCAGTAAGCAATGTTGAATAACCAGAACAAGAACAGTGTCAGAACCAGAACCCAAAAATTACACAAGTCAATTCTCTGAAGAAGCAACAGAGATCAGAATCTCATAGGCTTGCTGTGAAAAACAAACACACACACACACACACACACAATACTTCTCTGGGGACACAGGGTAGTTTTTGAAGCACTGGCCAGAAGCTTTTATTCAAACTTTGATTGCCTTAAAAGAACCTTTGTTCCAATTGTGCCTGGTGGCTCAGTTGGTTGAATGTCAGATGTTGGCTCAGGTCATGGTCTCACAGTGTATGAGTTCAAGCCCCACACTGGGCCAGCTGCTGTCAGTGCAGAGCCCACTTTGGATCCTCTGTCCACCTCTCTCTGTCCCTGTCCCACTTGCTCTCTCTCTCTCGCTCTCTCTCTCTCTCTCTCAAAAACAAACACTTAGGGGCACCTGGGTGGCTCAGTTGGTTAAGGAGGTGACTTCAGCTTGGTTCATGATCTCACAGTTCATGGGTTTAGGCCCTAGCTTGGGCCTGTGCTGACAGCTCAGAGCCTGGAGCCTGCTTCTGATTCTGTGTTTCCCTTTCTCTCTGAACCTCCCCCACTCACACTCTGTGTGTGTGTGTGTGTGTGTGTGTGTCTCCTTCTCTCTAAAATAAATAGACATTAAATTCTGTTAATTAAAAAAATAAATATTTTAAAAATACAAAGTAAAATTTTTAAAAAAAGGAACTTTGGTTACAGCCGGCCAGGAAATTATACACTGTTCACTACACACAATTATACAATAATTCAATACACATAGACTGTGGAAAAACTTAATAGCTCCATATCATAGATAAGGATTAAATAAAGTTAAGTACTTAAAGCACTTAATACAGTGCTCCTTCAAGGTTAGCTTTAAAACAATAACAACTTAACTAATGCTAAAGGCAAGTTGTATTTGTAAATTGTATCTTATTGAAGAAGGTCACTAAATCTTGTCATTTCTATTCCTGTAAAACCTTTAAACTTATTTCTCCTTGACGTCTCTGCTGACATGACCTTAGTTTAAGCTGGTGTTTCTCAAAGTATAAACCAGGGATCCCTGGGGGACTCCAAGACTCTTTCAAGGTGTTATAAGGTCAAAACAATTTCATAATAATATTAAGATATTATTTGCATATTTTACTCTCACTGTCTCCCAAATGTTCAGCAAAATTTTCCAGAAGCTACTTGACATGTGGTAACATTAGTCTGATGACTAACAGCTTATGTGTTTGTATGCTCTTGTGCTTGAAAATCTCCTCACTTTTTGTTTCTAATATAGTAAAGATCAGTAGTATTGCCCAATCACCATAAGTTCTTTGAAGTCCTCAATGATTTTTAAAAGGGTAAAGCAATCCTAAAGCCAAAAATATGAGAACTGCCTCTTTAAACCATCATCTGTTGCCTTAACCTCCTAATTCCTCCAAAGCACTCATTCAAAAGTACAAATCTGACTACATTGCATCTCTGTTTAAATGTTTATATCTCCTTTAACCTATAATATGGAACAGTCGCATAGCACAACAGAACAAACAAGTGAGACTCTGGTTTCACCTAGGACTGAATTCAAAATCCATGTATGTCAGACCCCACTGACTGACCCCAGGATCCATCCACTTTTGTTAATAAAACCTCCGAATTTGTTATTGGCACATGGCGTTTCTTCTTGAGACTACTTCCCTGAAGATGAGTGTGGTCATATGATAATGGCCACTGGAAAATGAGCAGAAGTGATATATATGAAATTTCCGGGTCAAAGTGTCTAAAGACGGAGGTAGGTTTCCTTCCATTTTTTCCTCTTTTCCTACAAGCTTCAAAAAAGGGGTTGGGCGGGGGGGCGCCTGGGTGACTTAGTCGGTTGAGCGTCCTACTTTCGCTTAGGTCATGATCTCGCGGTTGGTGGGTTCGAGCCCCGCGTTGGGCTCTGTGCTGACTGCCAGCTCAGAGCCTGGAGCCTGTTTCAGTCTGTGACTCCCTCTCTCTCTGACCCTCCCCTGCTCATGGTGTCTCTCTCTCTCTCTCTCCTAGAAATAAATAAAAAAAAACATTTAAAAAAAAAAGAGGGGGGGGGTTAGGGAACGCTCAGCCAGCTTCAGGCACATGGATGAAGACCATACACACTACTTCACATTGTCCACCCAAGTCTATATTTTTCCATGAAAAAAAAAATCAACCTCTATCTGGAGTCAGTTTTCACCAACCAGGCAAAGACTTGGGCTTAACCTCAAGTGCCCACATGGACTGAATCCAAGAGGTAAATTTGTACAAAAGGCTCCATCTAGATATTTTGTAGTTTCCTGTACTGGGTTCCCATTAACGTGGGCCTGCTCTGAACAATCTTTCATTTTTTCATTTAGTCTTTCATTCAATATTAATGAAGTATGCTAGGCAATGTGCACTGAATGGTGTTTGGTCACCATTCAGTATGTCCACCAACACCATAAGATTCAAAATGAAAAAAAAAAAAATGTATCCTGATAGTGAGGCAGAGCAAAGCGATAGGGAACCCAAAGCATCTATACCCTGGAGCCCAGTCACGTACATGGTTTCTGAATCTGGCCAGAGTAGCCAGGACTTAAGTAACTGAGAGGATTTAACGGTGCCTATGTGGCTCAGTCAGTTGAGCATCCCACTTAAGCTCAGGTCATGATCTCACAGCTCATGGATTCAAGCACCACATGTGGCTCTCTGCTGACAGCTGGAGCCGGGAGCCTGCTTCAGATTCTGGTTCTCCCTCTCTCTCTCTCTCTCTCTCTCCCCCTCCCCTGCTCACACTCTGTCTCCCTCTCTCAAAAAATAAATAAAAATTAAAAAAAATAAATGACAGAATTCCAGATTTATTGGAGAGAGACGATTAAGAAGAACGTGGCTCAGCTAGTAAAGTGAGGGGTGGGGTCTGTACAGAGGGCTGCAGGTGTTTGGCTAAAGTAACATAAGCACATCTTTCACCAAGCCTGGGCTATTCTAGAGCCTGAGACAAGGCTAGAGTATGCAAGTAGGAGACAAGTGATCCACACTCATCAAAAACTGTGCAGGCCAAATAAGGAAAAATGCTTCTACCATAACATAGGATATGTGTGGGGTGTTAGAATTATATCTCTTATAGACATACTTTCCCATGTGAAAGAAATACATGTTTTCCAGGCCATTTTGTTGTTGTTGTTGCTGTTGTTGTTAAAATGGAAATGTGGCCCATTTGGGGATTGACAGTATTGTTATTACGTTTTTACTGAAAATATTTCAAATTTTATATTCTTTTTAGGCTGAACCAAATGAAATTGCTGTTTTGTGAATCAAACAGGGAATTAGAGGCTCACACAACTGTAGAAAGGTAGGAGGATGGAAGGCCAGGAAGGCCTCTTTTGGGAAATCCAAATATAGAAAAATTATAGGAAAACTACCACCAAAGTGCTTAGATACCTGTAGCATCAAAGTGGCTGACATGCAGGAGGATCTCAAAATGATAAAGTAAAATAAAACTTCACCTTTACCATCTACCTAGCGTTTCTCCAAAGCTCAAGGATAATACGTTTTACTTTTTTCTTCCTTACACATCTCATGCAATGATCTTTCACCGGTGGTTTCTACCTAGGATCCTGCTGGAAGGAGGGGTATGTGGAATGTAGTTTCTAGGTTTTGTACCTCTGTGGTATGTTGGAAACCTGGAAGAGCTAGAGCCTATGATAGTGTCATTTTTATTAGGTATAGAGAGAGTTTCTAGAGCAGAATAAATAAGAGTTCAAAGCAGAAAGAGAAGGTAGGGGAGATATGTGTCAACTCAGACTATTTTTCTTTCAGGTGGTCTTTTCCCTTTGCTCTTCTACTTCTCTAGCACCCCCTCTATTATGGATAAATGTAAATACTGCTAGTACTCATACCCCCAGTGTGTGTGAGGGGGGTGGGTGGATGTGCATGTGCTTCCTGTAGGATCCACAAAAGAAAGACTTTTAGAGTTATTTTTCTATTCATCTCTACACCTTCCTTCATTCAAGGAATAAAGGTCACATTTGCAGCTTTTAAAGTGGGAGTTTGGGGGCACCTGGGTGGCTCAGTCGGTTAAGCATCGACTTCGGCTCAGGTCATTATCTCACAGTTTGTGGGTTCGAGCCCCGCTTCGGGCTCTGTGCTGACAGCTAGCTCAAAGCCTGGAGCCTGATTCAGATTCAGATTCAGATGTGTCTCCCTCTCTCCCTGACCCTCCCCTGTTCATGCTATCTCTCTCTCTTTCTCAGAAATAAATAAAAGATAAAAATTAAAAAAAAAAAAAAAACTGAGGGAGTTGGGATTGTTTGAAAATATAAAACACATTAACTAGGAAAGAAAGTTATCTGGGATTCTATGTTATGACATTGAAGACGTGCTTTATTCATTAATGTCCATTTAAAATAGAAATCAATATGTTATTGTTAATGAAAATGTAATTTCCCGTTTGGTAAAGATGTCCCAGACTCACGATTTTAGCTTCTCAGATTGATTATTTAAGAAGCCAGTGGCAGATCTAAGCCATGGGGCTTTCACTGTAATTACATCTGATTCCTGAACATTATAGTAATGCTGGATATTAGTATAATAATAGTCACCAATATACTTTTCATTTGTATTTTTGTAATAGCATATATCTATGGAAGACACCTAATTTGTCATAATGGAGAGTTAGTGTTTTTAAAGTATATTTTAAAAGGGTAATTCCTTGTGACTGGACCGCAGTAGTTCATGTCGTAAAATTGTATCATTTTTTTCAATATGTCAGTGTTAATCTATCTTGCAATCTGTTTGAGCCTGGTTTGGTGGTCAGTTGTTAAAGCTGTAATAGTCAAATGTCTCACACATTGCCCTTTTGAATATTCCTATAAAGATGTAAATTTGAGAGGAATTATCCATGAGAATAGTGTTTCTTGAAATTATAGAATTTTCATATTGATATTAGATACAATGTTCAAGATTTTTTTTAATGAGTAAAATTACTTGGAAGAAATACCAGTGCACGTTTCTCTTCCTATTACTTGTACTTTTATCCTGAATGTAAATATTCAAGTCCATTGTAGAAATTATATTTTAAAAATAGAACATTCAAATCACATATAATTCTGCTATCTAGAAACGTCACCATTTTTAAAATACATCCTTCTTTTTTTCCCATTTATCTTTGTATAAGATATGTGTGTCAGATAAGTACTATTTTTGTGGTGAGCTTTGTTAGTTTTTCTTCAAAGCCTTCACCGATTTTCTTCAAAGCCTCACATGTGAGTGAGGATGTGTCTGTTTGCTAGAAGAATTCAAACTAGGAACATACTGTATTTTATTTACCATGTAAATATAAGAGGTTTCATCAGCATTTAGTGATGGAAAATGAAATCTGAGGGCAAATTGATTTTTACTGCTTGGGATTGATTCAGATGGTGGATTGCAAAAATAGATTTTTGGCGTTGCATCCTTGGGAAAAAACCCACTTGGTCATGGTGTGTAATACTTTTAGAGATTTCTGAATTCTATTTGCTAATACTTTGTTAAAGATTTTTGTCTCTACATGAGGAACGTTGGTGTATAGTTTTGCTTTGTTTGGTTTTTGTTCTGTCTTTGTCTCATTTGATATGAGGTCAATACTGGCTTCATAAAACAAGTTGGGCAGCATTTCCTCCTCTTCTGTTTTCTGGAAAAGGTTGTAGAGAATTCATGTTAATTCTTCTTTAAATGTTTAGTAGAATTTTCCAGTGACACCATTTTATCCTGGAGATATCTTTTTCAGGAGCTTTTAAATTATGAATTAAATTTCTTAATGGCTATATGGCTATTCAGATGACTTCATCTTTGTTGAATTTTGGCAAATTGTGGTTTTCAAGGAATTGGTCTATTTTCTTCTAGTTTGTTGAATTAATGGGCATAAACTTGTTCATGGTATTCCCTTATTATCTTTTTTTTTTTAACTTCTAAGAGAGAGAGAGAGAGAGAGAGAGACAGCGTGAGCAGGGGAGGGTCAGAGAGAGAGGGAGTTACAGAATCTGAAGCAGGCTCCAGGCTCTGAGCTAGCTGTCAGCACAGAGTCCTATGCGGGGCTCGAACCCACGAACTGTGAGATCATGACCTGAGCTGAAGTCAGACGCTTAACCAACTGAGCCACCCAGATACCTCCCCCTTATTATCTTTTTAACAGTGATAGCAATCTTTAGTGACTTTTTTAATCAGGTAAATTTTACAAAAGTAAAATGCAGAGATCTGAACAGCATAGTTTGATGAGTTTTGACAAATGTATTCACCCATATAATGATGACTTAAATCATTCCACCACTCTTGAAATTCCTTTGACCTTTTTGTTAGTAAATAAGCTGCACTCCTGAGGAAACCATTGCTATGATTTCAATCATTCTAGAATATTCTGGAATAGTTTGGCAGGCAGTTCAAACTAATTAAGTATGGGCTACCACTTTTCTTATTTTTATTTTATTTTTTTGTTTAATGAGTTGATCCTTTTATTTTATTTATTTTTAAAATATAACTTGTTGTCAAGTTAGCTAACATACAGTGTATACAGTATGCTCTTGGCTTTGGGAGTAGATTCCCATGATTCATAACTTACATACGACACCCAGTGCTCATCCCAGCAAGTACCTTCCTCAATGCCCATCACCCATTTTCCCTCCCCCCGACCCCTCCCATCAACCCTCAGTTCTCAATATTTAAGAGTTCCTTATGGTTTGCCTCCATCTCTGTTTGAAATTATTTTTTCCACGTCCCTTCCCCCAGGGTCTTCTGTTAAGTTTCTCAAATTCTACATATGCATGAAAACATATCTGTCTTTTCTCTGACTAACTTATTTCACTTAACATAATACCCTCCAGTTCCATCCATGTTCTTGCAAATGGCAAGATTTCATTCTTTCTCATTGCCAAGTAGTAGTCCATTGTATATATAAACTATATCTTCTTTATTCATTCATCAATTGATAGACATTTGGGCCCTTTCCATGATTTGGTTATTGTTGATAGCACTGCGATAAACATTGGGATACAGGTGCCCCCATGAATCAGCACTCCTGTATCCTTTGGATAAATTCCCCCTAGTAGTGCTATTGCTAGGTCTTTGGGTAATTCTATTTTTAAATTTTGAGGAAACTCCATTCTGTTTTCCCGAGCAGCTACACCAGTTTGCATTTCCGCCAATAGTATAAGAGGGTTCCCATTTCTCGACATCCTCACCAACATCTGTTGTTTCCTGAATTGTTAATTTTAGCCACTCTGACCAGTGTGAGGTAGTATCTCAGTGTGGTTTTGATTTGTATTTCCCTGATGAGGAGGGATGTTGAACATCTTTTCATTTGCCTGTTGCCCATCTGGATGTCCTCTTTGGAAAATTGTCTATACATGTCTTCTGACCATTTCTTCACTGGATTATTTGTTTCTCGAGTGTTGAGTTTAATAAGTTCTTTTAGATTTTGGATACTAACCCTTTATCCGATATGTCATTTGCAAATATCTTCTCCCATTGTGTCTGTTGCCTTTTAGTTTTGTTGATTGTTTCCTTTGCAGCGCAGAAGCTTTTTATCTTGCTGAGGTCTCAATAGTTCATTTTTGCTTTTATTTCTCTTGCCCTTGGATGACATGTTGAGTAAGAAGTTGCTGCAGCTGACGTCAAAGAGGTTGTTGCCTGTTTTCTTCTGTAGAGTTTTGATGATGTCCTGTCTCAGATTTAGGTCTTTCTTCCTGTTTTGTTTTGTTTTTTTTAATTTTTTAAATATTTTATTTTTGAGAGAGAGAGAGTGTGAGCAGGGGAAGGTCAGAGAGAGAGGGAGACACAGAATCTGAAGCAGCCTCCAGGCTCTGAGCTAGCTGTCAGCACACAGCCCGACGCAGGGCTCGAACCCACAAACTGTGAGATCATGACCTGAGCCGAAGTTGATGCTTAACCGACTGAGCCACCTAGGCGTCCCTATCCATTTTGAGTTTATTTTTGTGTATGGTGTAAGAAAGTGGTCCAATTTTTCTTCTGCATGTTGCTGTCCAGTTTTCCCAGCACATTTGCTAAAGAGACACTCTTTTTTCCATTGGATACTCTTTCCTGCTTTGTTAAAGATTAGGTGGCCATACATTTATGGATCCAATTCTGGGTTCTCTATTCCATTCCGTTGGTCTATGTGTCTGTTTTTGTGCCAAAACCATACTCTATTGATGATTACAACTTTGTAGTAGAGGCTAAAGTCCAGGATTGTGATGCCTCCTGCTTTGTTTTTCTTTTTCAACATTACTTTGGCTATTTGGGGTCTTTTGTGGTTCCATACAAATTTTAGGATTGTTTGTTGTAGCTCTGAGAAGAATGCCCATACATTTTGATTGGGATTACATTGAATGTGTAGATTGCTTTGGGTAGTATAGACATTTTAACAGTATTAGTTCTTCCCATCCATGAGCATGTAGTGTTTTTCCATTTCTTTGTGTCTTCTTCAATTTCTTTCATAAATTTTCTATAGTTTTCAGCATACAGATCTTTTACATATTTAGTTAGGTTTATTCCTAGGTATTTTATAGTTCTTGGTAAAAATTGCCAATGGTATTGACTTCTTGATTTCTCTTTCTGTTGCTTCATTACTGGTATATAGAAATGCAACCAATTTCTATACATTGATTTTGTATCCTGTGACTTTGCTGAATTCATGTATCAGTTCTTGCAGCTTTTTGGTGAAGTCTTTCATGTTTTCGATGTAGAGTATCATGTCATCTGCAAAAAGTGAAGGTTTGATTTCTTCTTTGCCTATTTGGATGCCTTTTATTTCATTTTGCTGTCTGATGGCTGATGCTAGGACTTCCAAAACTGTGTTAAACAGCAGTGGTGAGAGTGGACATCCTTGTTCTATTCCTGATCTCAGGGGGAAAGCTTTCAGCTTATTATTTCAGCTTATTATTTTATTAGCTGATACTGGCTTTTCACATATGGCTTCTTTGATGTTAAGGTATGTTCCTTCTATCCCTACTTTCTTGAGGATTTTTATCAAGAAAGGATGCTATATTTTGTCAAATGCTTTTTCTGCATCTATTGACAGATAATGGGTATGGTTCTTATCTTTTCTTCTTTTAATGTGATGTATCACATTAATTGATTTGCAAATATTGACGCAGCTTTGCATTCCAGGAATAAATCTCACTTGATCATGGTGAATGATTCTTTTAATGCACTGTTGAATTTGATTTCCTAGTATCTTGTTGAGAATTTTTGCATCCATGTTCATCAGGGATGTTGGCCTGTAATTCTCCTTTTTAGTAGGGTCTCTGTCTGGTTTGAGATTTTTGGCTTCATAGAATGAGTCCAGAATCTTTCCTTCCATTTCTATTTTTTGGAACAGTTTGAAAAGGGTAAGTATTAACTCTGCTTTAAATGTCTAGTAGACTTCCCTGGGAAGCCATCTGGCCCAGGACTCTTATTTGTTGGGAGATTTTTGATAACTGATTTAATTTCTTCACTGATTATGAGTCTGTTCAAATTTTCTATTTCCTCCTGTTTGACTTTTGGTAGTGTGTGAGTGTCTAGGAATTTGTTGTCCAAGTTGTCCAGTTTGTTGGCATATAATTTTTCATAGTGTTCTCTTAAAATTGTTTGTATTTCTGTGGTGATTGTGATCTCTCTTATTCTATTCATTATTTTATCTATTTGGATTCTCTCTCTTTACTTTTTGAGAAGTCTGGCTAGGGGGTTATCAATTTTGTTTATTTTTTCAAAAAATCAGCTCTTAGATCCATTGATCTGTCTTACTGTTTTTTGTTTTGGGTTTTTTAAAAAATTCTATATTGTTTATTTCTGCTCTACTCTTTATTATTTCTCTTTTCCTGGCTTTGGGGTTTCTTTGCTGTTCTGCTTCTAGTTCCTTTAGATGTGTAGTTAGGTTTTATATTTGGGATTTTTCTTGTGTCATGAGATAGGCCTGGATTGCAATGTATTTCCCCCTTAGAACTGCCTTTGCTGCATCCTAAAGGGTTTGGACTGACATGTTTTCATTTTTATTTTGCTTCCATGTATTTTTTAATTTCTTCTTTAGTTATGTGGTTGATCCATTCATTCTTTACTAGGATGTTCTTTAATGTCCATGCATTTGCAGGCTTTCCAAATTTTTTCCTTGTGGTTGATTTCAAGTTTCATAGCATTGTAATCTGAAAATATGCATGGTATGATTTCAATTCTTTTATTGAGGGCTGTTTTGTGATCATTTTGTGATCTGTCTTAGAGAATATTCCATGTGCATTCAAAAAAAATGTATATTCTGCTGCTTTTCAACGAAAAGTTCTGAATATATCTGTCAAGTCCATCCAGTCCAGTTTATCATTCAAAGCTGTTGTTTCTTTACTGATTTTCTGCCTAGAAGATCCGTCCATTGCTGTAAGTGGAATATTAAAATTCTCTGCTATTACCATATTTTTATCAATAAGACTGCTTATGTTTGTGATTAAATGATTTATATATTTGGGTTCTTTCAAGTTGGGGCCATAAACATTTACAATTGTTAGTTTTTCTTGATGGATAGACGCTGTAATTGTGATATAATGCCCTTTTTTGTCTCTTGTTATAGACTTTAGTTTAAAATCTTGTTTGTCTGATATAGGTATGACTACTCCAGCTTTCTTTTGACTTCCAATAACATGATGGGCAGTTCTCCATCCTCTCACTTGCAATATGAAGGTATCCTCAGGTCTAAAATGAGTCTTGTAGACAGTGTATAGATGGATCTTGTTTTTGTTTTTGTTTTAATACATTCTGATCCCATATGTCTTTTGATTGGGTTTTTAGTACCTTTACATTCAGAGTTATTATTGAAAGATATGAATTTAGTGTCATTGTGTTATCTGTAGGTTTCATGCTTGTGGTGATGTCTCTGGTCCTTTGTAGTCTTTACAGCGTTCCACTCAGAGTCCCCCTTAGGATTTCTTGCAGGGCTGGTTTAGTGGTCATGAACTCTTCCAGATTTTATTTGTCTGGAAAAGTCTTTATCTCTCCTTCTATTCTGAATGACAACTTTTCTGTATAAAGGATTCTTGGCCGCCTGTTTTTCCTATTCAGCACATTGAATATTTCCTGCCACTCCCTTCTGGCCTACCAAATTTCAGTGGATAGGTCTGCTACTACCCTTATGTGTCTAGCCTTGTTGGTTAAGGTCTATTTGTTCCTAACTGTTTTCATAATTCTCTCTTTACCTTTGTATTTTGCCCCTTTCACTATGGTATACTGTGGTAAAGACCTATTCCTGTTGAATCTGAAGAGTTCTTTATGCCTCCTTTGGATTTGGTTGTCTGCTTCCTTCCTCAGATTAGGGAAGTTCTCAAACTAAAATTTGTTCAAGTAAACCTTCTGCCCCTTTCTCTCTCTTCTTCTTCTTCTGAAACTCCTAGGATACAGACATTATTACATTTCATTGAATCATGTAGTTCTCTAGTCTCCCCTTGTGGTCTAATATTTTCTTATCTCCTCCTTTCTCAGCTTCATCATTTTTTGTAATTTTATCTTCTATTTCACTTTTTCTCCCCTCCGCTTCCTCCATCCTTGCTGTCACTGCATATGTTTATTTTGCAACTCATGTATAGCATTTATTAAATCCTCATGATTATTTCTTAGTTCCTTGATTTCTACAGCAATAGATTCTCTACTGTCTTCTATGCTTTTTTCAAGCCCAGATATTAATCTTATGACTATTATTCTAAATTCTTTATTAGATATATTGTTTATATCTATTTTCAGCAATTCTCTAGCTGTCATTTACTCCTGGAATTTCTTTGGAGGAGAATTCTTCTGTTTCGTCATTTTGGCTAGTTTTCTGTCCTTTATGTATTTTAATAGCTTGTTAGGTGTCCTGCACCTGAGAGCACTACTATATTGAAAAGGGGTCATACAGTGTCCAGGGTCTGGCCCTTCAAGAGGTGTTTTTGGAATATGTTTTATGCTCTCTGATGTTATGACTCTAGTTCTTTATCTCCCTATTCTCCCTCCCACCAGGTGTGCTTTTATTTGTTCATTGAAGTAATCCTGGAAATTTTTTTTAAAAAGTGGGGGGTGGTGGTGGAAGAAGACTTATCTCATACAAAGAGAGAAATGACAGGGCAGGGAAGAAGGAAAAAAAAAAATGACCAGGCAGAGAATCAAAGAAACTATACAGTTTAATCCAGAGAGTGAGAGAGGAAAATAAAGAAGGAGATACAGAAGAGGTGTAAAAAGAATAGATTAACAATGTCTGCTTGAACAAATCAACAACCAGAATAGAGAAGGGAAGAAATAAAAGGAATATATTATATATATATATGTTTAACATATATATAATGTATATAGAATTATATAATTATAAATATAATTATATATAGAATATATATACCTACGTGTGTATATTTTCTGTATATATATATACAGAAAATGCAAAACCACTGGACCAATATCTGATGGTGCCTTGGAACCAGTGACTGTGCTTCTCTGGAGTAGGGGCCGACTGGTTCAGTCAGTGTCAATCTTGTTCTTGTTTTGGTGTTACCAGGTGTGGAGGGGTGTGGTTTGGTGTATAAGGGTCCCGCCTCCACTGTGGGCCCTCTGTTCCCTGAAGCCCCACCGTGTTGGTAATAGGGAGAAAAATGGTGACACCCAGATCTCTCCTCCCCAGACTGGGTGTCCCAAACCACTCTGTTAAGGCCATTCTCACAGTGCTGCACGAGGGTGCGAGTTGGCCAGTTTTTTCCACTCCACAGTTTCCTTCACCTCCCAGGCACTTGGCTGGGATTCAAACCCCTATGTCTTAAAGGATCCCATTCCACATGCCCTGGTAACTGTGTAGTGCTACTCTGCCCAGCCAGCCAACAAAGGACCTCTGGCTGGTGGGTGCCTGCAGGGTCTTTTGGCCTTGGAGTGGCTATATACCTTCTTCCCACAGCACTCGAGGAAGGGACTGCTCTCTCCAAATGTGCCTCTGAGCTTGCTACTGAGCCAGGGGCTGGCTCCCCGTCCCCACCAGACACATGTACAGAGCAGCAGTTCCCAGCCGGGAGAAAGCCCCACAACCCTGGTTCAAGTTAGAAATTGGTTCTTTCTCCATTTTTTCCTTTCCCACCCTATAGTTTTTCTCTTATCCAAACACAATCCTACACTTTCACAGCCTCTTTTTCTCTTCCTTTTGTCTCTCTACAGAAGAGGATCCCTCCTCTCCATGCTTATGCCACCTGTTTTATGTTTCCCAAGGGCCCACCAAGTTGTTCCCATGGGCCTGGGGAAATGTTTCTGTTACTGTGTAGCCTGGATTCCTGGATTTCCAAGTCTTCTGGCCTCAAAAGTGCTCTGTTTGAGGAATGAGGGAACTTTGGGTCCCCCTACTTATCCCCCATGTTGCGTCTTCCATGGGGCTACCAGTTGTTTATGTAAATAGGTTTAATTGGAATAAAGTCACACCATTTTTTATTTTATTTTATTTTATACTGCTTGCTTTCAGGGCTCAAGTGCAGAACTGAGTAGTTGAGACCCAGATATTGTGGCCAGCACTTGGGTATTATCTTTTGGATTTTTCACTGATCCTGCAGAGACCCAGCCTCCTGAGCAATGAAAATTAGCATGCTATAAAAATAGAGAATACCTTCTTTTGTTCCCTAGAAACATTTGCTCTTCACATTTGAAGGGTATATGTTTACATTGCTAAAGGGGATGAAATTGAGAGCTATTTGTTTTCATTTCAAAGGATTGTAAACTAGGAACACTCCTCTTTTCTTCCTAGTCAAGATTTATGTACATTAGGGAGGTAAGATTTATGTCCTTCTTCAGGAGTGGAGGGGAGCTGCATAGCAGTTGCCATATAAATGCTCCGATTCATAATTATAGGATTCTTCTCCTGTGATACAAAACCCTCCTTTTTGTATTTCAGGCCTAACCTTTTGGCTTTCATCACCTAGCCCTAGAAGGAAGGGGGTGTGAAGTGGGGAAATTAATGCAGTTACTGCTGTGGCTTGCCTTTTCATTTTTGTAAGAGTATTTTTTGATGAGAAGTTTTTGATTATTTTTAAGTTTATTTATTTTGAGAGAGAGAGAGAGAGCATGCACATGAACAGGGAAGGGCAGAGAGAGAGGAAGAGAGCGTACCAAGCAGCCTCCAGTGGACAGCACAGAGCCTTGGCCTGTGTCCGGTAGACACCACTTGGCCTGATCCCACATACGTTGAGGTCATGACCCAAGTGAAAATCAAGAGTTGGGCACCCAACTGACTGAACCAAGAAGTTTTTAATTTTGATATATTCTTATTTATCACAATTTATTCTTTTCTAGTAGTCTGCCTCTGATCCAGAAACTTCTTGTGTGCTTTCTGGACAAAAACAAATGGATATTGATAACTAAAAACTTTATCACCACAAAGCCTAAATATTTGATATTTACAGGAAAAGTTTGCTAACCCCTGTTCTAGAGTAGTATTACTGTTTTTGAACAGAATTATATGGAATTATAAGTGTATACTCTGCCTAGTTTCTTTTGCTCAACATAATGTTTTAGAGATATATCCATACTGTTGTGTATATAATAACTATTTTAATTTCTAAGTAAAATATACTATGTGACTCTTCCACAGTTTGATTAGTGGCTTCCTGTTGGTGAACATCTGAGTCATTTTTAGCTTTTAGGTATTATGAACATTGTTGTACAAATCCTTGAGGACATATGCCTTCGTTTTTGGGGGCATAATTTCTGAGTCATATTAAAGATATGTGTCTAACTTTACGAAAAATTCTCACTTGCTGGAAGTGGTTATATCATCGACACTGTCAATAAATTAACTTTCCACTTGATCCAAATCGTCCTCAGTACTTAATACAATCAATCTTTTTAATTTAGTTTAATTCTATGGATGTAGAGTGAAACCTTCTTAAGATTTTCTTTACATTATTCTATTTACTAATGATATTTGGCTCCTTTTTATGAGCTTGTTATCCACTCATATACTTTTTGTGAAGTGTCTCTTAAGGCAAATTAATTATCTATTTTAAATCATATATTTATATCATTAAATGGTTGTTATATATATTTATATATTTTATTTTTTGGATGAAAGTCATTTATCAGATATATGTATTATAAATATCTTCCCCCAATCTGTGACTTGCCTTTTCATTTTCTTAAGAGTATTTTTTGATGAGAAGTTTTCAATTATTTTTAAGTTTGTTTATTTTGAGAGAGAGAGAGCATGCACATGAGCAAGGAAGGGCAGAGAGAGAGGAAGAAAGAGAATACCAAGCAGGCTCCATGGACAGCACAGAGCCTACCACTTGGCCTGATCCCACAAATGCTGAGATCATGACCTAAGTGAAAATCAAGAGTTGGGCACCCAACTGACTTAACCACCCAAGCACCACAAGAAGTTTTTAATTTTATATATTCTTACTTATCAATTTATTCTTTTCTAGTTAATGATTTCTGTACCCTAAGACATCTCTGCCTACTCTACAGTTAGGAAGATATCCTCTTCTGTTTTCTTCCAGAGCTATATCATTTTAGATTTTACATTTAGGTGTATGAGCTACTTGGATTCAAATTTTATATATGGTGTTAGGAAGAATGTCAATGTTTTTGTTTGTTTCACTTTTCTATAAACTGTCCAGTTGTAAAAACATTTGTTGAAAATATTTTCCTGCTCAATTTCTTTGGTACCTTTATTGAAATGCAATTTACCATATGTAGGTGAATCAACTACTGAACTGTATTCTGTCAGCTGATTTGTCTTTTCTTTCTTATGCTAATAGTACACTAATTTAATATTTGTGGATTTATGTCATTTCTCAAAATCAAGCTGTCCTCCAACTATTTTTCTTCATTATTTTCCTGACTATTCTAGTTCTTTTGTGTCTCCATATGAATTTTAGAATCAGCTTGTCTGTTTCTACAAAATAGTCTGCTGTGATTTTGATTTAATCTATGGATAAATGTGAGGATTCTTAAAACCTATAAATTCTGAGCTTTTTCAAGTTATTAACATAATAGATTTGTTTATTCAGGTCTTCTTTAATTTACCTAAGTGACAGTAGTTTTCAGTGTATAAGTCTTAATAAGAATAAACCTTTCATTAAATTTATTCCTGATTTTGATGGCAAGGTGTTTAATTGCTTTGTTTTGTTTTGTTTGTTTGTTTGTTTTTATTTCTAACTGGTCATTGCTAGAATGTAAAAGCACTATTTATTTTTGTAAGTGAACCTTGTCTCACACAACGTTACTAAACTCACTTATCAGTTTTAATAATGTATTTAAAGCTTCATTCACTTATCAGTTCTAATAATTTGTTTATAGGTTCATCTGGATTTTCTCTGTACGTAATCATATCTCCTACAAATAATGGCAATTTTACTTTGTTCTTTCCAAACATAAATATATGGCTGATTCAGCTCCCAGGTCACCAAATTGTCACCTCTAAGAGTCTAAACTCTTCAATGTTCAGGATGAAAACACTGAGGTCCAAGAAACTACATGCTTAATTAGTAATTAGCTGAGCCAAGAGCATCGTCCTATGATTCATAGGCCAGGAGTCTTTCTGTGACCAAACTCCCATTATGTGAGAATAGGACAGATCTCAGAGTAAACGTCTCACTCTATTCTTGGCCAAGTTATTTAGCTACTTTTCCAAAGCAGGCCTAGTGCTGGGATGTTCCTCAGCAGCTTATGTTCCCCCTGTACTGAAAAGTTATGAAAAGGATGTTTTTCCAAAGTCTTGTAAATATCTCCTTATTCTTGAAATTAGAAAATATCACAGAATATCTATAGGTATGAGTATCTTCATTTTCCTCAGACTAGCAGAGAGTATCCTGTCCACATCTATAAATCTCATTTTAGCTCAAGAATTTTTCCCTGCTTGTTGTTAATTTTTACTAATGTTCCTTTAATTGTTGGATTTCAGTTCTTACCATCTACTTCTATTCATTCATTCTTTCAGAATATATTTATGCTATATACTCCTGGCACTCTAGTAGGTCCTGGGTTACAAAATGTCAGCAAAAATAGGTCTATAGCCCGCCCTTATGATACTTAAAGATGAGTGAAGGGACCACTATTCAGTTTTGTGCATGGTTCAAATTCCAAATTCCTAAGCTTTATATCAGAAAATAGAAAATAAATAAAATACATCTTCTAATTTCTACCATTTTTTTTTCTTTCCCAAGCAGAGGACTTTTGTGGGTCACAGAGGCCAAATATATGCTGACCATTAAGCCAATGCTTAGTGGATCTCATCCCTAAATTCAATTAAAAGCATGTCAGACAGCATGGTATTTTTTTAGTATTATTAAGAGTTTCTATCTCTTTTTAGTGGGAAATCAAGAGAAGATAAGTCAAAACATATAAGACAGACAATATTTTAAAACAGAATTTGTAGTGGTTTTTTAATGTAATCGATTTATTTTCTGAGGTATTGTTCCTAATTTCTAATATTTTCTGATGTCTTTAATTAGATTTTATGTTGCTAGAAATGAACATCTTGTTGTTCAAACCAGTTATCCTTTTTGAACAATTTTGGAATGTAGTGGTTTTTAAAAAAATAACCTACTCTTCTGTAACTATCAATATTTCTAAAATGTATTCCTTTTGTTTGGAATCAAAAGCTTACACACAAAATTACTCTGTAGAGGAAAATAGCCCTGACTGAGAAGAATTACCTGCAGAAGAAGTTACTTAAAAGTAAGAAGTCTTTATACAGAGTCACTCAGTATTGGATTATCTGCTAATTCTCTTTAGTAGAGTACTTATTTCCTATGGATACATTTTATACTCATTTTTTTTAAATTAAAAAATAATTGCTGCTTCTATAGATAGCTTTGAACTCTAGACGAAAATGTTTTGTGCATCAATTTCAAGACTTATTTTTTGGCAGACTTCTCTTCATTTTAGTACTAAAATGGATATATTATTTGCAAAAGAATTTTGTGCAGATTACTACGTGTAGTTCATTTATTCTTTTTCAAATTATAAATTTCTCCCTTGGTTCTGGAATCATTAATATTATAAAAGATATGTACAGGAGAGAATAATTAATTTGCTTTTATTCTCAGTACCAGAACCCTCTGTGCTAATGCTGCCGGTGCTTTATCCCTTGATAGCTCATCATTAGCGATGATAAGGTGAAAGGAACTTCTTCTGTCTAAGAAGTCTGACCTACAATTCTGGAACATCATTTAGTAGCTGTAGAGCATTATCTTGAATTTTCATTAGCAGGAGAAAAACAATGAGAGGAAGAGTATCATTTGATATAGTTTGATGCTAAAGATTACTGTGTCTGAGAATCTACTCATGGTGCAAGAACAGATTATAGCATTTAAAGAATTTCTTAATTACATGCCCCCTCCCTCCAGAACCTTTGGTGTCTCTATGTATGATACCTTTCTGCTAACTGGTTCCGGATTTACCTGAAGAAAAGAAGCATAATCTAACATGCTACTTTTTAACCAATGAGTTTGGATATTTGTGTATTGTTAAGAAAAAAACTGATATCTCAAAATATCCGTATTTTTTTATTTCTCCCTGTTGACTTATCTCAGGGATACCAACTTATATTCCTGTCGGCCCGAGGCACGTAATGAAAAGTCCTGATTTCAGCTTGGTATAAAACCTAGGGATTGGCAGATGCTAGAGAGTATGAGCCTCATCTAAAGGCCCTTGAATCCTAATTTTTAGACATTGTTTTAGATAAATCAATTCCTTAGGAGAGTGTAAGAGGAGATATGCAAAACCCAGCCATGAGGATACTACTTTTTTGCCTTATCCAATGTCTGACATTAAATATCTTCTCTTTATTTCAGTAGCTTTGAGAGGGAAGTGTTACTGTCCCCATTTCATCAAACAACAGAGAAACCAAGAATGTGTGTATGCATTTATTAATATGTGTAAATAAAGGTGTCCATTTGTACTTAGATTATTATTATATGTGTAGCTACACCAGAGGTAGGTTTACACAGCAAAAATAACATCAAATCTAGAGAGACTCAAATTGGACTTTGATATTAGCTTTGCCACCAATGCATAGGCAATATGAGAAAGTCACTTAACCCCTCTTTGCCTCATTTTTCATCTGTAAAATTAGGGTTTGTCAGTCACACGTTTTAAGATTCAAGAGAGGCACTATGTGTGAAAATATTTGATAAACATAAAAGAGCCAGAGTAAGCCAAAGTAGGAATTAACTTTGACCCGGTAGGAACACTCTTATGTTCCTTTGTCTATAGAGAGACAGAATGGTAGTGACCGCGGACATGAGTAGCTACAGCACTATGTTAGGCAGAATGAAGGTTCGCCAAAGATGCCCCCATCCTACTCCCCACAACCTGAACACATCGAGGTATGAAGCATAGAGGAAATAAGCTTGCATGCGGAATTAGAGTCACTAGTCAGCTGTCCTTCAAATATGGAAAGTATCCTACGATCGTATGGTCTTTAGAAGTAGAAGAGAAGATGAGCTCAGTCAGAGCCAGCGAAGAAGACATGGAGATAGGAGACTAGAGTAATGCAATGTGAGAAGAACTCAACTTGAGATTGCTGACTCCACTGCCAGGAAATTCAGGCAGCCTCTAGAAGTTGGAAGAGGTAGGGAAATGGAGTCTCCCCTAGAGCCACCAGAAAGGGATGCAGCCTGCTGACACATTGATTTCAGCCCAGTGTGGCTCACTTTGGGTCTTTGGCCTCCAGAATGGAAAAGTAATGAATTGGTGTTCAAGCCACCAAGGTTGTGATGATTTGTTACAGCAGCAGTGGGAAATGAATGCAAGAGCTGACTGACTGACAGGGGCAGTGTCACGTTCCGTGTGATCATTTTCAGTGACTCTCAGCAGTTCACAGCAGTGTCAGAGACTGAATACAACTGGACTAAGCCTTTTACTTATCATCTGGTAGCTTTCTGGCTATTTGCTTGAGCTGTTTCACTGCTCATAGAGATGCACTATAGAAATCAGAATTTGCCGGACAGGAACTCATGCAACGTGGAAAATCTGAGGGCCACACATCTGCCACTCTCTTCATGATGTTGATAGTTTCAGGATGTACACAATTATTGAAATGTATCCTAGTGTACACTTTTGATAGATGCAGTGTATTGTACATCAGTTATACCTCAATAATGCTGCTTTAAAAAAATGATATGTGAATTCTTCTGATTTTCAAGGGTCTCTCTCTGTGCCAGGTTTAACAGGGGGCTCAAAAGTATCTCTGGTCTGATCTGTGATGGGGGCCATGAATTTCATATGATTTGCAGCTTGCTTCCCAACATAAGTCCTGAACTGCAACTTCTTGACAGCTGTAAAAATGAGATTTTCTTAATGTAGCAATAACTAATTAGCTTTTTTCCTTTCTAGCTTTGCTAGGGTACAGAGAAGCAGAAGAGCATGTGTGTACTTCCTCTTGAGTTTCTATCTTCCTAGACGACCATGACTAGGAGGGCAAGGCTGTCCTTGTTTAGTAGGAGTATGTGGAAAACAAATTAACTTGGGTTAATTCCATTCATTGACTGTCAGTCCTTGTGGGCTCTACTTCATTTCCGGAATCCATAGTTCAAGATATGCACAGGGACCATCTCATTGTGTAAAAGTGCTACGATACTAGATACTGGAAGGAACTGACTCCTTACTTTCCCTTTTTTTTTGCCTCTTAGCCCCAAGGACACATCACTGGCTTCTTTTCCAGCTTCAAGGCTCTCCAGGAGCAATAGTGAGGTTTGGGCTAGTCAAGGCATAGAATTTTTTACTTGCATCCATTCTAAGTCCTCTCTATGAACTTGGGCAAATCAGTTTTTATTCTCTTGTCTATGGAATGAGAATGATATGACTGGTCCCTTTTTCACACATCTAAATGTGATTATAATGAAGGCTTGAAAATATCTGCACAGTTCTAAATTCCTCAGCGATGCAATTAAGTAGAAATTAAGTGGTACATATAGGGGTTCATCTTAGATAAGCCTAAGAAAAAAAGGAAGGGAGGGAGGGAGGGAGGGAGGGAGGAAGGGAGGAAGGAAGGAAGGAAGGAAGGAAGGAAGGAAGGAAGGAAGGAAGGAAGAAAAAGAAAGAAAGAAAGCTAAATGGAGAAACAGTGCTCTGGACATTAGGAAGAATTATTACAAATTCCAAAAGTCTCTTTTATTTATTTTTTTTGATATTTTTATTTATTTCTAGGAGAGAGAGAGAGACAGAGACAGCGTGAGCAGGGGAGGGTCAGAGAGAGAGGGAGTCACAGACCGAAACAGGCTCCAGGCTCTGAGCTGGCAGTCAGCACAGAGCCCGACGCGGGGCTCGAACCCACCAACCGCGAGATCATGACCTAAGCGAAAGTCGGACGCTTAACCGACTAAGCCACCCAGGCGCCCCACCAAAAGTCTCTTTTAAATCTGAGCTTAAGCCTGAGTCTCATTAGTGAAAGTGCCTAATCCACTCAATTACTTAACCTCTGGGAAAGTCTGATGGTTGCAGTGGTTCTTCTGGTTTCCTTTGCTTACTCTGTATAACCCCACATTTCGTTTAGGACTTTCACAAAAATTGTCGTATGCAGCTCAGTGTTTCTCTATTCATCATATTTCCCACTCAAATATACACTTCCTTATTAGTTTAAACATTAGTATGAGTAATGTCAGAATCCCTGTTATAATTCAGAATCACTGTGATATTTTATGTTAGTGTATTAGAAAATTGTATCACCAGTCTCTTTTTACAGACAAAAATGAGGGTAGCATTTGAAACAAGGCTATAAGGCAAATTTTTCTTTCTCTCTCTCTCTGATGGACACACATGCATGCCTGCATACAAGTATGCACATACATGGGCACACATACACCCCACCGCAGTGTTAGGTGACTATCTTTCAAACTTCAGGAAAACCTTAGCTACCACTGGTGTTTGAAATCTTTTATATTTTCTTATGTCTTTAGAGTTCCGTGTTGTTTTTATCTGCTCTCCTTCCAGATTTTGAAAGAGATACACTCAACATTCTGTGTATTAATGCCACAAACGTCTGCCTCTGGCAAAGCCTTAATATATGAACAAAGAAAGGAATTGTTCACACAGCAAAACATACAATGAGAAATGAATATCAGTGGTGGAAACTTCTCTGTTAGAGAGAATTTCAGATCATTTCAATGTTTACATTTGCAACTCAAGCATATTGACAGAGCAATGCAAATAGATGTACACTAGGAAATGCAGCAAGAAAATTATTTGCACAGATACTGCAAAGATTTTATAGCTATGTGAGAAATGAAAATGCATTTCTGACATAAGTGGTAAACTGAATGTTATTAACAGGACAAACCTCATGTAAAAGGGAGATAAGCAGAAATTGATTTGAATATTATTACAGGCCAAAGTAAATAACCATGATGCGTTCAACCTTTATAAATGTGCAAAACCAGATTAATTTTCCCAATTACAATCCTTAATAATATTAAATGACTTTTAAAACATGAAATAGGATAAGAGATTGATGGTAATGATAATCCACAAATATGTTCTAAGGGATATTAATAAATATTTAGTTAAAGTGGGGAAGGAGTGGAGAAGAGAGGGGGAAATGCTGTGTTAAAAAAAGTTAAAGAGATTCTCAAGACTTCTCAACTTTGAATCTCTAAACAGAAATAAAGTGTGTGATGTCTCCAAACTTTTTTTTTTTTTTTTTTTTTATTTATTTCTAGGAGACAGAGAGAGAGACAGCGCGAGCAGGGGAGGGTCAGGGAGAGAGGGAGAAACACAGACTGAAACAGGCTCCAGGCTCTGAGCTGGCAGTGAGCACAGAGCCCGACGCGGGGCTCGAACCCACGAACCGCGAGATCATGACCTAAGCGAAAGTCGGACGCTTAACCGACTAAGCCACCCAGGCGCCCCAATCTCCAAACTTTTTAGTCCTTGCAACTGTTTCACAAAGCACATAAGAGAAGAAAAGTTCTGAGGAACACACAGGGAATTGAATGTCTTCCTGATTGATTCAGACCTAGAGTTAAACTTAACTCCACATTCTATTGCAGTCACTGCTATGATGGCCAGAGGTGAAATCTAATTCTCTACAAACGAATAAAGCATTTATAGAAATGCAAGTAGGGACATCATGATTCTCCAGTGCAGTCCCTGAAAGCCTGGTCTGCATTGCTCTAGTTGTAGGGTTATGCCAGAGAAATGTTGATCAGATAGTCACACAGAAGCACCACCAGGTGATTCACAATATATTGATGAAGTCACCATGACACAGGCTTGAAACTTGATCTTGTCATGACCAGTATCGTAATATCAACCCCAAAGGTATAGGCTTAAAATCCTTCTTAAAAAATCACTTATTTACGATGAAAACCACAGTTGTGCAAGCAGCAGGGCAGCCATTGTCTCTGCCTAGCATCTCTTCTCTTTGTAGATACATCTATCTGGAAAGCCAGATTAAAATTAGGTTATTTGGTGATCATGGATCAAAGCAAGTGGAGCTAGTACTATGACCTACATCATTAATGGAGCATCTTTTCAGGCTTTTAGAGCCTAATTCACCATACTCCAAAGAAAGCCATAGTCCCACGAATTCCAGCCTCAGTTATGCTAGAATGTTGAATGAGCACAACTAACTGCTTTGCCTTTCACACTGCTCTTTAATGTGGTTTGCTAAACACCTCATTGGTACTAAATCCATGGTTATTAAGTTATGATAATGCAGTTTAATCTGCATCAGTAGGCTTAGGCTTAGACACAGTGTTATAGGCAGAATTTATCTAAAGCTACACTCTGATAAATAGGTTAGAGAAACCTCCTATCATCCACTATAATTTTCCATAATATTCTCACAGCGACCTTATTCCCACATTGTAAGAATATCTTGCTATTATGTCTTTTTACTCGCTACCAAGAAAACCTAATAAATTCAAACTTCCCCATTGCACTATCACTTGTCTGAAGATGCTAATCAAGTAGACAAGACACTACCATATATACACATGTGTAAAATGACTGAGCATGTGGCACTTATATCCATTGGGATTTTTTCTAGCCACAGCCAAAAGGAGGGAAGACCAGAAGCGCTAAAGAGCTTAGCCCACGACCGGTGACAAACTCCAGCCTCCTCATTCCCAGATATGACAACACTGAAGTTTATTTTACATCATCTCCCAGGGGTTTCCAGCGGAACTTAGTCATACACCCAGTTTTCTAGATTGTTTGTTAAGCCCATCATACACTGTCTACCTTTTCCTCTCTAACTTCTCTGCTTCCTGATTGGTGCTTCCTAGGATCCCTTCCCAAATAAGCTACCTACACCTCAAATACTAGTCTCAGAGTTCCAGGGGAACCCAACCTAAAATAATGTGTAACTACAGAGTTGATTAGCAATCTGCTATAGACCCAGAAATGTTTACTTTCTTCCTGACAGCTCAATTAACTTTGAATATTTTAATTACCTATAGATGGACTTGCATAAGTCTATAGAATTTCAATTTGCTTGTATATTATTGATTGATCCATGGCATGTAGCAACTAATCTACCTTCTTGGAAAAATCAGCCTTATATCAAATGAGCCAACCTCTGGTTTCGTCCAGGTGTAGAACCTATTACTTATATCATGAAGGAAAGCCAGAATGGTAGTATTCCAAACAGGCTGACCCACAGAGTTGGTAATCTGGTAATAAAATAGCTCTGCAAAGTGCCATCCCTCCTTTCCCTCTTTCTTGCTGTGGAACATATTTTCCATATTTTTTTTCAGTTTCTAACTGTGCATTATTTTCCAAAGAATAAAAATTTTATGATATTATACATGTTTAAGGATTAATTGCAATTTTAGCAATTTGAGTAAAAGATAGATAAATGTGTCATGGGATGGGTTGAAATCCAGGCACTGTGCTGGCTGTCCACGGCTTTTACCTCACTTAGAACAAAAGGAGATGACATTTAATGTGTTCTAAATGGCTCAGTCATTTGGGCATACGACTTCAGCTCAGCTCATGATCTCTGGCTCAGGTCATGATCTCTGGTTCGTGGGTTCGAGCCCCGTGTCAGGCTGTGTGCTGACAACCAGCTCAGAGCCTGAAGCCTGTTTCAGGTTATGTGTCTTCCTCTCTCTCTGACCCTCCCCTGCTCACTCTGTCTCTCTCTCTCTCATAAATAAATAAAACCTTAAAACAAATTTTAATGTATTCTAAGGACTCTTCCTAACTCTAAAACTTTAATTGCTGTGACAATTAAATTCTTGGCAGTTACTGTTTTCTTTTTTCAATTTTTTTAAATTTTTTATTTATTTTTGAGAGAGAGATAGAGACAGCGTGAGCAGAGGAGGGTCATAGAGAGAGGGAGATACAGAATCAGAAGACAGGCTCCAGGCTCTGAGCTTGCTGTTGGCACAGAGACCGACATGGGTCTCGAACCCACGAACCAGAAGATCATGATCTGAGCCGAAGTCAGACGTTTAACTGACTGAGCCACCCAGGCGCCCCTGGTAGTTATTGTTAAATTGATAGAAATTGTTATTATTAAAAGCACAGGGAAATTTTTGCTTCTAGATTCTAGAAGCTATAATATGTGAGATTATTTGTACTTTTTTGCATTTGAAAATTAGCTTTAGGCTAATTTTAGACTAACAGTAGTTTAAAAATCACTTCTGATTTAGGTCAGGATGGAACATCAGAAAAAATGTATTTCTTTTCTTTTCCTTTTTTTTTTTTTTAAAGATTTTTATCTTTCTTTAAGTAATCACTATACCCAATGTGAGGCCTGAGCTCACACCCCCGAGATCAAGAATTACATGTTTCACTGACTGAGCCAGCCAAAAGCTCCAGAAAGAAAGTATTTCTATTTTACAGTTTAAATTTAAATATCCAAATTGGGAAGTATATTGCAGTGATTCATAATGTTGGTATAAGGGGGAACACACTAAAGTCATATTTTGATTTAAAGAATTGCTAATTTGGTTGAGTCATTACTATTTTATTGGAAGGAAACAAGCTGGACCCTTGGGGAGTAACATAGTTGGTTCATGTGTTAAGATAGATCTTTACTGCTTTGGCATGATAGTTAAGGATAAGTAGGACTAATTCTTTTTAATGTTTATTTATTTATTTTGTTAGCTTGGAGCCTGACACAGGGCTTGAACTCAAGAACCATGAGATCATGACCTGAGCCAAAATGAAGAGTTGGAGGCTTCATTGACTGAGCCACCCAAGTGCCCCAGGACTAATTTATAGAATGACATAGACTTTGGTTCCTGGATGGTTCTGTTAGTAAAGCCTCCGACTCTTGATTTTGGCTTAGGTCATAATCTCACAGTTTGCTTCTGCTGGCAGCACAGACCCTGTTTGGGATTCTTTCTCTCTCTTCCTCTTTCTCTCTATCTGCCCATTCCCTGCTCACTTGCTCGCTCTCTCTCTCAAAATAAATAAACATTAATTTTGTTTTTTAAAGAATGAAAGACCCATTACAATGAAAAGGATCAGAATCATTATAAGGCTCCCAAAAATGTCTAAAGTTTAAATGGCTCTGAATTTCTTTATGTATATTAATCAGAAACACAGCTATAATAATCTTTAAAATATACTTTTATTTTGAAAATGAAGAAGTATGCCTTCCAGTTTCCTTAAGTCAGCTTCTTTTTTCCTTAAATGTTTTATTTATTTTTGAGAGAGAGATAGCGACAGCGTGAGCAGGGTAGGGTCAGAGAGAGGAGTCACAGAATCCAAAGACAGGCTCCAGGCTCATGAGCTAGCTGCCAGCACAGAGCCCAACGGGGGTGCTCGAACCCACGAACCGTGAGATCATGACCTGAGCCAAAGTCGGACGCTTAACCAACTGAGCTACCCAGGTGCCCCAGTCAGCTTCTTCTTAAACAACACCCTATGATATTCAAGAAGCTACAAGCACATCAGGGAGCCACTCAGTTAAATAGAACTCCTCTTTTGAAAGGTGCTGTCACTCACCATGGGAGAAGAGAATGTGGCATTTTTATTTCCTAAGGTTTAATATTCCTCTGAAACTGAAAGATCAGCTTTGAAGCTGGGGGTCTCCCCATAGCCTATAAGTAGAAGATGGAAAAGTAAGGGAGGAACCCAAGCTAGCATTCAGTGAGGCAGAGCTCACCTTTGGGCAGATCAGACACCTCTTGAAATGCCCAGTGGCCTTGGTGACGATTACTTCTGGTTGTGTTACTCTCCACAGAGTGGCTTTCTGGATGCTGGTTATCAGGCTTAACCCCACATCTCTCAGCAACTACCTGCTCAACCTGCTTTGTTTTCTCAAATAGTCCAGCATTTTCACATCTCTTAGCAAAATAACTCTGCTCTTTTCAGGAACATCTGTTTGTGTTCCTCGACTTTTTCATATATGAAATGTAATTATAGAACTACTTTTTGGATACTTCTGGACACAGGAAACAGATGCTTGCCAAATGGATTCTGAAAACAATTACTCAGTAATGAAAAGCAATATTTATTCTGAAATTCTTCATTTGCACATGATCATGAGACTCCCATGGTCTTTCCTCATTGCCTAGGATACGTGGAAGCATTTTGTGCAGCACTGAAGGAACAAGTTCATGGGCCTAGGCTCTTATAAATCCTACATTAAATGATAGATGTCTGTTATACAGAATAGTTTTGTTTATATGTTTTCCTTTCTCAGACTGTTTCCTAGAAGTTGCTCACCATTATCTTACTAATTTAAGCTTCTCAGAACCTATGACATCCTACATTTGGTTACTGTGTAATTTTAGAGTTATATTGTCCTTACCACTCCAGGGGTTTAAATATCTGGATGTAATCAAACTAGGCTAGAAATAATAGCAGGATACATTTATTGAGCACTTACTATTTGCAGGTACTATGCTGTTTTCTATGTATTAGTCTTCTCAATGATCCTATGAGGTAGATCTTTATCAATTAATCACACTTGTACATATGACAACAAAGACCTTGATGACAAGTATCATGCCCAAGGTTACACAGCTAGTCTCTGCTAGAACTGGAACCAAACTCAGATTGACTGAAAAGTTCTAAATAGGAAATTTTATCTAACTTCTCAATTCTTGACTAAATAACTAAATATACTTGAGAAATATTAATAAACTAAAAATAGAAATAAATTAAATAAATTACCAGCTGTCATGATCGTCTCGGAGCTCACAGATTGCACCCTTCTAACATATAAATACACAACAACAAACATTTGGATATGCTCCAGTGTCAATTAGAAGAAAATGCAGAATAGAAAAGTCTACATGAACATTTCAAATTTATAATCTTATTCTTTTATTCCCCCCATAAATACCTTTTTGTCCTCTAAACCACTGTCAACTAGTGGTTACTTATTTACCTTTTTGTGGTTACTTATTCACTTTTCCTTCCTTCCTTCCTTCCTCTTTTCTGTTTCTTCCTCTCTTTCTTTCTTTCTTCCTCTCTTTCTTTCTTTCTTCCTCTCTTTCTTTCTTTCTTCCTCTCTTTCTTTCTTTCTTTCTTTCTTTCTTTCTTTCTTTCTTTCTTTCTTTCTTTTCTTTTCTTTCTTACATTTCAGGCCATGTTTGTCAAACATTTTAGTATGCCTCTTCTGTGATCATATGTACTGAAATGATCACAGGAATCAGTTGCCCTCCGCCAGCATGCTGGGGCATATGTCGATACACCACAAATGTTTCCTGAGTGTGTTGCCAAATTTTAAGCAATGTGTAAAATGTATTTTGGTTACAACTGAGGATGCATATGGTCATTGAGATGTCTTTTGTATTGGGTATGGAGCAAAAGAGGTCCTGAGATCTGCTCTGGAGCAAGTTAGGATTAAAAGCTGAGTGGTGTGTCGTCAAGCTGGCTTCAAAGTAACTTGAAAGGCTCTGTAGTAAATTCTGATCTTTGCCTCTTGGGTTTTTAAGAAAGCATTCATCTGCAATAATCAGTTATTCTCAAGCAGAGACCCAGTGCTATAGGGCAACACTTGAATCCTGGGATGACTATGGCTGCTTATATAGGTGGGTGAGATATTATCATACTGTGAGTGTGATTGTGTGGTAATCACTGTGAGTGGGGACACAAATCCAGTAAGTTCAAAAACCACTGAAATCGACCAATTTTTGGATTTCGTATAGAGTGTTGATTAGAAAAAATGATCTTTTATCCTTTTCCTTCCGGTGACAGTCTTCTATTTTAGAAAACTTCTTGCTACCCCCAAATTTTCCATGTCCCCAATATTTTACCACACTTGAGTCTGACCTCCTGAATAGTAATCTTGATTGCCACACTAGTTTCTGATCATACCTCAATGATCCAGAACAATTTAACTACTTGAAATAATTGACTATCTGATAGTCCATTAGCATTAGTGACCTAAATATATGAGCTCTATATATTTCACAATCAATTCTAACTTGTCACTTAGGGGTACCTGGGTGGCTGAGTTGGTTGAGCATCTGACTATGTCTCAGGTCCTGATTTCAGAGTTTGTGAGTTCAAGCCCGGCATTGGGCTCACTAATTAGCACGAAGCCACTTTGGATCCTCTGTCCCCTGCCCTCTCTGCCCCTCCTCTGCTGTCTCTCTTTCAAAATAAATAAATAAATAAGTAAATAAATAAATAAATAAATAAACATTTTTTTAAATCTCTTAAAAATAATAATTTGGCACTTAAATAAAACAGTCAGACTGTTTTTCTATATCTAAATACAGCCACTGACTAAGAGAAGCCTATCCACCCAAGCTACAAAAATGATCAATCACCCACATACAGTTATATATGTGTGTCTGTGACAACTACTATTCAACTGATACATATGTATATATATGTATGTATGTATCAGACACACATATTCAACTAACTACTATTCTGGGGGGAAAAAACAGTCAACCTTTGTATCTTTATGCAGGAAATCTGACAATTAAATTACTAAATGTTGAACAATTGACTATTTTCTCAGATATTGGATAAGAACATGAACATGAACACCATTTGAAATATCAAACACATGCAGCATATGCATGCACCTAATTTTTTTAGAAGATCATATCTGACATACTTATATCCCTGCCCTCCACCTATCTCTATAGAAGTTTTCATTTTTTTTTAATCAAATGCAGAAAGTGCTTGGCAAATGTGAGCTTACGTTTGCCTGTATATGTAATGTTATTCTTAGCCAAAAGTGCAAAATTACATTTATGTGGCTCATCTCCAAATCCTACTAGTTGCCCTCCATGAATGTGCTAATTGCATTTCTTAGCTACCCATTTTCTTATCTTAGCCTTTGTGGTTTTATGCACATTTTACTAGATGTTACACTTCCTTGTGTTTAGGTTTTATTTGCATGACACCAAAGTGTGAGTCACTTGGCTCATTGCATTTTGCATACATTGCGCATAATGAATGCGAAAGTGAAGATTATCTTTTCATGGAATGAAACTGAAAACATGTGCTTCTCTGCCAGATCTGCTTTGATGAAAAACAGAGAAACCTAAAATGTTGGGCAGTATATGGCAAAGTAATCTTTCTGCAATCCAATCTGCTTAGCCCTGGAAGACTTTGTTCCTTGACTTCTCTTATATGTACTTCATTATTCTTTAATTTTGACAAGTTCAAAGAAAAGCATACTTAAATTCTTAAATGAATAAACTTAATGAAAGTGTGAGGTGTAAGTTTGTGTATGTATGTTTGTGTGAATATGTGTGTATATTATGGTTGCCATGTAAGTTTGCATTTTGATACAGTATGGTATATATGTTACATTAAGTGATTCAGATTTATTCCTAAAGATACAGAAAAGAGAAACCATCATAAAAAATGAAAATAACTCAGAGTCTTAATAGCAGCATTAGTGTAGTATTTTAATGACATTTTTCTTAAGCTGAATTCTTGTCTGCAATAAGACCTGTTTGCTTAAGACTGTCTTTTCACTACTTTAAGTTTACATTATGTTTTGGTATCTAATATTGCAAATATTTCCCTCATTACTTTGAATTGAATTGCATTGTATCTCTGGAAAAATCTGGGAGATAAGTTTCTGCCACCATCCAATACAAAAACAAACAAACAAACAAATCCTACCTAGGCATCTTCTATTGCTTCAATTTCTAACTTTAGAAAAATAAAAAAACAGGCTGTGCAATCTTTTTTTTTTTTTTTTTAACCTTTGTCCTTTGCAGAAGCACTGCCATTGTGGTTTTGTTGGGGTTTTTTTGTTTTATATTTTTATTTTTATTTTATCTGTTTGCCGACTTGCTTGTTATGGACTATTTGGGCTTCCTCAAAGTATGTTCCAGGCACGCCAGAATTTCACAAGGAGAATGTAACCTCTTTAATCAAGGTCCCATTAATTAGTTCTAGCAGGAAGTCCCTCAAGCTTGGGGGTCTGTGGATCACAGCATGGGCACCGGTCACCGTAGGCAGAATGCTACCCCCTGACAGATGGCCATGTATTGAGAACCTGTAAATATGTTAGCTTGCGCAGCAAAAGACACTTGGAAGGTGTGATTAAATTAAGAGCCTTGAGATGGGGGGTCAGGGGGGCGTACCCTGGATTATCTGGCTGTGTCCAGTGTAGTCACATGGGTCCTTTTACAGCTGCAGTCAGAGGGAGATGTGAGTAGGAAGAAGACTCAGAGAAATGCTCTGAAGACAGAGGAAGGGACTGCAAGCCAAGGACTATGGAAGGTCTCTAGAAGCTGGAAACGGCAAGACATGGGATGTCCTTAGAGTCTCTAGGAGGAAGGCAGCCCTGCTGAGGCCCTGATTTTAGCCCAGGGAGAACTATATGGGATTTCGGATTCACAGACCTATAGATAGTAAGTGTTTATTGTTTTAAGCCACTTAAGTTTGTGGTAATCTGGCATAGCAGCAACAGAAAACTAATACACAAGTTGTTCCCAGTTTTTTCTTTTTTCTTTTTTTAATTCTGTTGAGTATCTTAAAGTATCATTCGAATGGAACAGGCAGTTTTCAGTCTGAAAAATGAAGCAAGCCCCTCCATACCATTTACCAAGTTTTTCTCTGGGTAATATACTGACAGCATGGATCAAGTGGACAGATGATCCAGGCATTCAGTAGCCACTCTCCACCCAATCCACCTTTTACAGAGTGAAGGGAATTGTGGGGAGGCCAAAGGATAATTATCTAAAGTGGCGCCTTCCATCTACCAACCATCACTATTAGTTACCCGAAGTTATGCCTCCTGTGTGTCATGTCAGGGAAGATCAGAACAAGCCTTCCCACTTTCCAGTCAGGGCCTACATTAACCTCCAAGAGGCCTGGAATATGTAACATTGAGGGAGGTCATTGCATAGGCATGAACAAGATGGAGGGCCAAAGAGGGTCAGTATTGTCAGCACTCCTACAGCTCAATAGAAGAGATGCAAAGGAGTTAGGTACCTATGCTCGTTGACCATTGAGCCAAAAAAGTCCTGTGGTAGCAGCATTCAGGAAGAAAAGAAGGGGGAAGGAAGGAAGGAAGGAAGGAAGGAAGGAAGGAAGGAAGGGGGAGGGAGAGAGGGAGGGAGGGAAGGAAGGAAGGAAGGAAGGAAGGAGGGAAGGAGGGAGGGAGGGAGGGAGGGAGGGAAAGAGGGTGGGAGGGAGGAAAAGTAAGAAGAAGAAAGGGAAATTTCTTCCAACATTGTGGTTACATTTCAGTTTTAGGTTTTGCCCCAGGAAATAGAAGTAAGCCAGGTGACCTTTTTAATCTTTGGAGAATCTTTTTAATGTTTATTTATTTTTGAGTGAGAGAGACAGAGCACAAGCAGGGAAGAAGCAGAGAGAGAGGGAGATAGAGAATCTGAAGCAGGCTCCAGGTTCCAAGCTGTCAGCACAGAGCCCACGTTGGGGCTCGATCCCATCAACCCATGAGATCATGACCTGAGCTGAAGTCAGACGCTTAACTTACTGAGCCACCCAGGTGCCCCTAGTCTTTGGAGAGTCTTAATCTGCCATGTGGCAGCAGTGTGGTCTCTACAAAAGTGGAAGTATCACTGACAGAGAGCTGGAAGGAACATGTTCCACGCTGTCATGCATATAGACTTGACTACTAGCTTTATCAACACTTATAATTGAAAGAGTTCTTGAATTCTTTCAGTTTCGTATTAAAATATACAGTATTCTGTTGTCCAGGCTTATCTACATTGGCAAAACTTGTGTCATAAATTACAAAGGAAAATTATCTTACAAGAGCATCCAAAGAAATATTCTTTGACTTTTTATTATAGTAAGGAGTTCTAATATTATTTAAGTATTATTTTTAAAAAATTCTAAAATGCAATACTTTTTTTACATTAAAAAATTGTGCAAAACCTGAGACTAAAGAAAAAGAATGGCTGTGTGTCCTATCCATGTTGACTAAGCATTGTCTAACAAGCACATCCAAGGTCTAATTCCAACCTACAGGGATGTACTTTTGTTGCATTTGCTATTTATTATTGATTAAGGCCCTGCTCTAAAAGTTATATGTTAAGTTGCCTATTTTTCTTAAGGTTTATTTATTTCAAGAGAGAAAGACAGAGAGCACGAGCCGGGGAGGGGCAGAGAGAGAGTCCCAAGCAGCCTCGCTTCTAGCCCACGAATCTCAAGATCATGACCTGAGCTGAAGCCAAGTGTTGGCTTACTACATTAGTGTCGGTTTACTAAGTAGTTAGTTACACAATGTAAATGAAAAATTGATGCAAAAAGTAAGTTAGCCAACTTTTTTCAACAATTTTTTACTGACTAGTAAAATAAATGCTGTTCAGAAAATCCTCTTAATCAGCTTTACCATTTCTACTGGTTCACTCTTTAATTTAAAAATATATTATAAAGTAGTAAAATTTAAAAAAAAATCTTTAACATGTTTATTTTATATTTATATGAAAGTTATGTTTTTAAATTTTTAAAAATTATATTTTGGCATTCCAAAATATTTTATCTGTGTGTGTGTGTGTGTGTGTGTGCATGAAATGACTAATGATGCCATTTAAGCACTATTAATAAAGGGATTCTATATTGGTCTTAATTATATTTATAATTATGTATATTTGGTATATATATACATATATATGGTAGGAGTATTAAGAAATATTAGAGAAAGTCTAGACAATACTTAATGTCTGAAATTCACTTGCCAAAAAAACTGCTTAGCAAAAATTATCTAGTTATATACTATACTTATTCTGGAATATAAGTATAGAAATATTTTTTTGAAACACCAATATGGAGCTTAACTTTTGAGTTTGGGGTCCGAGAAAATGATTTCTTGTGCTTTTTTACCCTCCGCATAGAGTATATGCAATAATTTTTTATCAATTTTTAATTTATAATTTAAATACTAAGCAAAAAAGAGATCTACATAAAAGATTTTATGACCGTAGTCATTTGCAGTGTAAAAATGTGGTTTCTTATTATTTCCAGCTCTTAAAATGTTAATGTAATACATAGCTATGTAATTTTACAGGACAATTTAATTTCCCTTGAAAATATGGACCTTGGCTACGACTCCAAATTAAAAAGAAATTAATATATTTCAAATATCAAGTTATTTTTCTGGTCCTCTGAGTTATATAACATCGAGACTTGGTGAAAAATGTCACTTCTTCCCTGCTTGATCTGTATATTCAACACAATTAAATGACAAATTTAGAAAACCTAGGATTCTTGCCTGTACTGTCCAATATAATAAACACTAGCCAAATGCAGTATTTGTTTGTAAGATTAAATTAATTAAAATTTAATAAAATGGAAAATTCACTTCTCTATCACAGTAGCCACATTTCTAGTGCTCAGTGTCCTGATGTCATTGGTGGCTGTTTTAGTGCAGAATAAGAACATTTCCATCATTGCAGAAAATTTTACTGGACAGTGCTGTCCTAGACTGCAGTCATGCTGGTATGCTTCTTTCTCTTGTCAAATGTTGAAGATAAATTTGATCTGATCTAATGCCTAAGCAATATAAGATAGGACGATATCATGCAAGACAGCAAGATCAACATTCCTAATTTATTGAGCATGGAATTTCAGTGAGCTCCACATTTACCTATGTGTTAAGTACATAAAACTTTTTCTACATATTCTTTAGATTAAAAGGCACAAATGGGCTTCATTCATTATTAAGACATTAAAATTGCTTTAATTTTGAGTGAGACTTATTTCTAATATTACTGAAAATTGATAAATATTTAATACAAAATCAGAGAAAGAGACATCCATAGAAAATAAATGGCATTTTATCAATTCAGATCCACTACCCTGTGACCAGAGCTCCATAAAAGTTAGAATACGGACAGTTTATCTCATGATGCGTTGTTTTCCAAAAATATTTACTGATTTTCTTTAATACACCTGGGACTTCCTTTTCTTATACCAAATACAGTAGTTACCACTCATATAATGATTAAACACAGCATCACCAGGAATCAAACTCAGCAAAAATGAAAGTCCACATCAGTGATTGTGCCAGCCATCCTTTTTACCATCCATTCTAATGATAGGCAAGTGAGTCATACTGATGGTGAATATTGACTTAAAGAGCTTTAATTTCAGTAATTCTTGATATAAAGATAAAATGGAAAATCTATATTTAACACCCAGGGATTCTATGTGACATTTACCACTTCTTAAAATTAATCCTGTTTTAATATTTTCATAGATAAAGTTATGCTTTTATTCAACCTAATAGAAAGAACATAAAAACTGTTGGACTCCTGAAGAAAACCTTGTTTTATGAATGCAAACTGGTACTGATACTCTAGAAAATAGTCTGGAGGTTCTTCAAAAAGTTAAAAATAGAACTACCCTATGATCATTGTACTTTTCATTTGCATTTCCCTGATAGTAAATGATGATGAGTATTTTTTCATGTGTCTATTGGTCATCAATATGTCTTTTTTGGAAAAATGTCTATTCATGTCTTCTGCCCAATAACTAATTGGATTATTTATTTTTGCGTGTTGAGTTTTATAAGTTATTTATATATTTGGGATACTAACCCTTCATCAGATGTGTCGTTTACAAATATTTCCTCCCATTCGCTAGGTTATCTTTTAGTTTTGTTGGTTGTTTACTTCAATGTGCAGAAGATTTTTCTTTTGATGCAGTCTCAATAGTTTATTGTTGTTTTTGTTTCCCTCGCCTCAGAAGACGCATCTAGAAAGAAGTTGCTACTGCCAATGTCAGAGAAATTACTGCCTGTTATCCTAGAGTTTTTATGATTTCATGTCTCACATGTAGGTCCTTAATCCATTTTGAGTTTATTTTTGTGTCAAGTAAGAAGGTGGTCCAGTTTCATTCGTTTGCATATAGAGTCAGTTTTCCCTGCATCATCGGTTGAAAATACAATCTTTTTTCCCATTGCATATCTTTTCTCCCAGGTCAAGGATTAATTGGCCATATAATTGTGAGTTTATTTCTGGGTTTCCTATTCTGTTCCATTGATCAGTGTGTCTCTTTTTGTGCCAGTACCATGATGTTTTGATCACTACAGCTATGTAGTATAACTTGAAGTCTGGAATTGTGATGCCTCCAGCTTTGTTTTTTCTTTGTCAAGATTGTTTTGGCTATTTAGGGTCTTTTGTGGTTCCATGTACATTTTAGGATTTTTTATTTTAATTCTGTCAAAAAATGCTGTTGGTATTCTGATAGTGATGGCATTAAATGTGTAGGTTGCTCTGGGTAGTATTGTTATTTTAACAATATTGGTTCTTTCAACCCACGAGCATAGAATGTCTTTCCATTTCTTTGTGTTGCCTTCAGTTTCTTTCATCAATGTTTTATAGTTTTCAAAGTACAGGTATTTCACCTCCTTGGTTAAGTTTATTCCTATGTATTAAATTATTTTTGGTGCAATTGTAAATGGGATTGCTTTTTAAATTTTGCTTTCTGCTGCTTCATTATATGTTGATTTGTATCCTGTGACCTTACTGAATTCACTTATCAGTTCTAGTAGATTTGTTTTGTTTTTGTTTTTGTTTTTTTGGAGTGGAGTCTATAGGGCTTTCTAAATACAGTTTCTTGTTGTTGCAAAGAGTAAAAATTTTACTTCTTGCTTACCAATTTGGATGCTTCTTATTTCTTTTTGTTGTTTGATTGCTATGGCTGGGACTTCCAGTACTATGTTGAACAAAAGTGCCAAGTGTAGGCATCCTTGTCTTGTTCTTGACCTTAGAGGAAAAGCTCTCAATTTTTCCCTATTAAGTATATTAGCTGTGTTTTTTTCATATAAGATCTTTACTATTTTTCAAGGGTTTTTATCTTGAATGGATGCTGTACTTTGTCATATGCTTTTTCTGCATCTATTAAAAATGATCATATGGTTTTTATTCTTTATCTTATTGATGTGATGTATCATGTTGATTGATTTGCATATATTGAACTACCCTTGCATCCTGGGAATAAATCTGACTTGATCATATTAGATGATCTTTGTAGGGTATTGTTGAATTTTGTTTGCTAATATTTTGTTGAGGATTTTGACATCTGTGTTCATGAGAGATATTGGCCTGTAGTTCTCTTTTTTTGTTGTGTTTTATCTGGTTTTGGTATCAGGATAATTTTGACCTCATAGAATGAATTTGGAAGTTTTCATTTCTATTTTTTGGAATAGTTTGAGAAGAATATGTATGAACTCTTTTTATTTTTTTTTTAAAAAAAGTTAAGTTTATTTATTTATTTTGAGAGAGACAGAGACAAGGTGAGTGGAGAGAGGCAGAGAGAGAGAGGAAGAAAGATAATCTGCACCGCCAGCATAGAGCCCAATGCAGGGCCTGAACCCATAAAACCACGAGATCATGACCTGAACCAAAACCAAGAGTCAGATGTTTAACTGACAAGTCACCCAGGTGCCCTTTAACGCTTTTTTGAATGTTTGGTAGAATCCATCTATGAAGCCATCTGGTCCTGGACTTTTTTGGGGGAATTTTTGGATTATTTGACTTTATTGATTTTTATTATTATTTTATTATTATTTCATTGCTGATAATCAGTCTGTTCAAGTTTTCTATTTCTTCCTGCTTCAGTTTTGGTAGGTTATATGCTTCTAGGAACTTATCTGTTTCTTCGACTTTGTCCAAACTGTTGACATATAATTTTTCATAATAGTCCCTTATAATTATTTGTATTTCTCTGGTGTTGGTTGCTATTCGTTTTCATTTGTGATTTTATCTATTTGGCTCATCTCTCTCTCTCTCTCTCTCAATAAGTCTAGCTAAGGTTTAACAGTTTTGTTGATCTTTTCAAAGAACTAACTTCTGGTTTCATCAATCTCTTCTATTGTTTTTTGTTTGTTTTGTTATTTTGCTTGTTTGCTTTTTAGTTTCTGAATTGTTTATTTCTGTTCTCATCTTTATTGTTTACTTCCTTCTGCTGGCTAGGGGATTTGTTCTTCTTTTCCTAGTTGCTTTAGGTGTAAGATTAAGCTATTTATTTGAGATTGTTCTTGATTCTTGAACTAAACCTGTATTACTATCAACTTCCCTTTTAGAACCATTTTTGCTGCTTCCAAAGACATTAGACCATTGTATTTCATTTTCATTTGTTTCCATGTCTTTTTTATTTCTTCTCTGATATTTTGTTTGACCTATTCATTGTTAGTAGCATGTTATTTAACCTCCACATATTTGTGCTCTTTCCAGATTTTTTCCTGTGACTGATTTCTAGTTTCACAGTGCTGTAGTCAGAAAAGATGCATGGTATGACTTTGATCTTTTTGAATTTGTTGAGACTTGTTTTTGTGACCTAATATGTGTTCTGTACTGGAGAATGTTCTTTGTGCACTTGATAAAAAATGTGTATTCTGCTGTTTTAATAGAAAGTGTTCTGGATATATTTGTTAAATACATCTGGTCTAATGTGTCATTCAAAGCCACTGTTTCCTTGTTGATTTTCTAAAGAACAGGTTTTCTGAAAAGATCAATAAAATTGACAAATCTCTAGTAACACTGTCAAAAGAAAAAGAGGTAGGGAGAAGGAGAGAGAGAGTAAAAGAGAGGTGTAACTGAAATAAAAACATCTGAAATGAAATAGTGAATATTACTATAGAATCACTAGATATCAGCAAAATAATGGGAACATACTACAAAATCTATACAATAGATTTGACAACTTAGACAAAACTGATCAATTCCATAAAAAGCCCAAACAACTAACTCATCCAATATGCAATAGATCACCTGAATAGTCACATAACTATTAAGGAAATTTAATTTATAGTTTTATTTTTTAATTTTTATATTTAGTGAGAGAGAATGCTAGAGAGGGAAAGGGTCCCAGGGGCAGAGGGAGAGAGGGAATCTTAAGAAGCCTCCATGTTCAGCACAGATTCCATGAATCTGGGATCATGACATGAGCCAAAATTAACCAACTTAACCACCCAGGTGTCTTGAATTTATAGTTTTAGAATTTCCCCCAAAGGAAATTCCCATGCCCAGATAGTTTTGCTGAAAAGTTCTAGCAGACAAGTAAAGAAGTAACATCAATTCTACACAATCCGTTCCAAAGAATGGAGGAAATATTTCTTAAATATTTCTTAAATAAAAGAGGAGGAAATATTTCTTAAATCAATTTGCAAAGCTTATCTTACCCTAATGCCAAAACAAGACACAGAGTAGTACCAAAACAAACAAAAACAAATAAAAAAAACTATAGACCAATATCCCTCATGAATACAGATGCAAATCCTTAAGAAGTATTAACAAATAGAATTCAAAAATATCTTATAATTACTCTAAATTACACACCGAAAACAAGCGAGGTTTATTCCAGGGATGCAGGCTTCCTCAATAATTTAAAAAACAATCAGTGTGAAACTTTCTCAACTTGATAAAGAATACTTACAAAAGTCCTACAGCTAATAATAGACTAAATGGTGAACATCTCAAAGCTTTCTTTCTAAGCTCAGGTATAAGGCAAGGATTTCTCCTTTTACCAGTTCTCAATATCATGCTGGAGCTAATACAGCAAGGCAAGAAAAGGAAATAAAAGCTATACAGATTGAGGGAAAAAAACCATAACTATCTTTGTTTATAGATGCCATGATCACCTATGTAGGAAACCTGAAAGAATCAACAAGAAAGTTTCTGAAACTAATAAGCAATTATAGCAAGGTTGCCAGATAGAAGGTTAATATATAAAATCAATCACTTTCATACATACCAGCAATGAACAAATGGGCTTTAAGGTTAAAAACACAATACTATTTTATATTAGTATAAAAATTTGAAGTATTTAGGTATAAATTGAATAAAATATGTATGAGGAAAACTATAAAAGCTCTGGTGAACAATATTTTAAAAACCAAATATATAAAGAGGTATTCTATGTTCATAAATAGGAAGACAATGTTGGTAAGATGTCAGTTCTTCCCTGCTTGATCTGTAGATTCAATACAATTCAAATCAAAATGTCAAGTCATTTTGTAGACATCAACAAACCAATTCTAAAGTTTATATGAAGAGAAAAAGACCCCAAATAACCAACACAATACTAAAGGGAAATAACAAAGTTGAAGGACTGACACTACCCAATTTCACTATAGTAAAGTACCCAACTTTACTATAAAGCTACAGTAATCAAAATATATGGTATCAGCAAAAGAGCAGACAAATAGGTCAATGGAACAGAATAAAGAGCCCAGAAATAGACCCCTATAAATATAGTCAACTGATTTTGACAAAGGAGCCAAGGAAGGCCAGGAAATGGAGAAAAGATAGTCTTTTCAACAAATGGTGCTGAGACAGCTGAATATTCACATGCATAAATGTTACTCTGTATTAAGAACTTACATTCTTCAGAAAATTTAACTCAAAATGGATCACAGACCTAAATATAAAATATAAAACATAAAACATAGAAGATAACATAGGAAAAAACATGGGTGACCTTAGGTATAGTGATGCTTTTTTAGATACAATACAAAAGACACAATCCATGAAAGAAATAACTGATTACTGGGCTTCATTAAAATCAATAATTTCTGTTCCATGAAAGACATTATCAAAGGGTGAGAAGACAAGCTGAAGACTGGGAGAAAATATTTGCAAAAGACATATCTGATAAAGAATTGTTATCCAAAATACACAAAGGACTCAAAATTCAACAATGAGAAAGCAAATGACCCGATTAAAAAATGGGTCAAAGACCTTACCAGACACCTCATCAAAGAAGAAATACAGATGGCAAATAAGCATGTGAAACAATGTTCCACATTTATGTGTAAATTATAACAACAAAATACCAGGGCTCACCTATTAGAATGGGCAAAATCTGGAACACTGAGAACACCAAATGCTGGCAAAAATGTGGATCCAGAGGAACTACCATTCATTGTTGTTGGGAATGCAAAATGGTAGAGCCACTTTAGAAGATATTTGGTGGTTTCTTACAAAGCTAAATATGCTCTTACCATATGATCCAGCTACCATGCTCCCTCATATTTATCTAAAGGAGTTGAACATAGATGTTCATAGTAGTTTCCCTCATAATTAGAAACACCTGAGCACATGAATGGATAGATAAATTTTATCACACCCAGACAATGGAGCATACTTCATTGCTTGAAAGAAGTAAGCTATCATGTCATGAAAGACATGCAAGAATTAAATGCATATTACTAAATAAAAGAAGCTAACGTGAAAAGGCTATAAGCCATGCAATTCCAACTACATGACATTCTGGAAATGGCACAGCTGTGGAGAGAGTAAAAATATGTGGTCTCCAGAGGTTAGAGGAAAGAAAAGGAAGAAAAGGTAGAGCACAAAGGTTTTTATGGCAGTAAAAGTACTCTGGTAGATACTCTAATGGTGGATATATGTATGCCATTATCCATTTGTCCAAACCCATAGAATGTATAGTACATTCTAAAAAATTTTTTAAATGTCTTAATTATTTCTGAGAGAGAGAGAGAGATAGGGTAGTCAGGGGAGGGTCAGAGAGAGAGGGAGACACAGAATCTGAAACAGGCTCCAGGCTCTGAGCTGGCTGTCAGCACAGAGCCTGACATGGGGCTCGATCCCTTGAACCACGAGATCATGACCTGAGCTCAAGTCCAATACTTAACTGACTGAGCCACCCAGGCACCCCTACATTTTAAAATTGAACCCTAATGTAAAGCACAAACTTAGGATAAAAGGATGTGTCAATGTAGGTTCATCAATTGTAACATATGTACCACTCTGGTGGGAGATGTGGTTGATAATGAAGGAGATTATGTCTGAGTAGGGGCAAGGAGAATATGGGGTATCTTCATACCTTCCTACCAATTTTGCTATGAACTTAAAACTGCTCTTTAGAAATTGTCTTTAAAATGAAATTTAATAAAATGCCCAAGCAAGGAATAAATGTTTGAGCTTAAATATATGCTAACCTATAACAGCTCCCCGTCAGTTATCATCAAGGTGCAAACTCCTTGGGCGGGTCCTTATGACTGGCATTTATATGAATCGGACTTACCTCCTAGTGTTTTCCAATACATCCTTCCCTTATCATCTACCCAGCTGAGATTCTGATCTCACAGTTCCTGCCTCTGTGCTTTTCCCAATGGAACTTCTCCTCAGCCCTCTCCCCGTCATCTCTACCTGTCAAGGCTTTGCCCATTCTTCAATGCCCAATTCACCAGTTTCCTTCTCCCTAAAGTATTTCTCTTCTTATAAACCGGAAGTTGTTTTGCCCCCTTCACTAAAAATCCTTTCATTGCTGCTGGAGTTCTTTTATGACACCAAGAGATAAGACACTCCTGGTGCCTGCATGTCTGGGGGGGGGGGGCGGGGAGGGGAGGGGTTGAGTTTTGTTTATTTGTGTTTATTTTTATCTCCTAGCAGATTTTCTAGCACAGAGTGAATGAGCAATAAATATTTATTAAATAAAATAGCATTAAAGATTGTTTAATGCATGACTTTTTTTCTGGATCATACTTTCCTACAGAGAAGTAACAATCTCTTGGAATTTTTAAAGGGACTTAAAATACTGCATTGCAAATGGTATGGAAATACCACAGTGTAAAAATAGCCTGTTCAATACAACTGTAATGAACATAGCAAACGGAGGTGCACAGCTTTGTCATTTTGTGTGTCGTCTGAAATATTTTCATAAAATTAAAACATTTAAGAAATACTTGGTAGCTTGTTTGGAATGTTTATCCTTAGCAATGTTAAATACAATCTTTCTTATATAATATGAAGGAAAATACAAATAAAATAGTTTGCTGTGCATGCTAACAAAGAATGATTTTACTTGTTATGTAAAAGGAAGTAAATCAGCATATCTGTTATCTGCATTACCTCTATCTGTTATAATCCATATTATTTACTTTGCTCTGTTTATTTTGCTTCTCTCTGTAAAGTAGATCAGTCAGTTGTTTATTGGAACAATGCACTGTACTGTTGGTGCTTTGCTTATCATATAGCACAAGTTTAATTAAGATTTAAAATTTTTAAAAATTCATTTTAGAGATAGTACAATTACCAGTCACTCATTATAAATTATAATGATATTCAGATACAAGTCAAGCATGTATATTATTAAGAATAAAATGTTTATCTATTACATTCAGTAATAAGACATTTTAATCACCTACAATGCTTATAGTCTTACTATTTTCCTCATTATTACTTTAGGTTTACAAGTTAACGTGACACAAATACAACAGCATAGTTCCTCTTGGTTAGGAATATTATTCTTTTCTTGGAGTAGAGTTCTTCAGATTGTATGGAGAAGACCAGAAGTGCTACCCTCTGAATTGTTACTAAAAATGCAGCCTCAGCTTTGGGAATTAAATGCCTAGCAAACACAAAATACCCCTAGTTGTCAGGATAATTGGCTTTACTTTCATGTGCCTTAGATGTCTTAGTTACTTTCGATGGTCTGAGTTAAATGCTTGTTATTTTTTTTTAAACTGACACCAAGTAAAGCCAACATAACATTAAGTTCTTCTGCCTTATTAACTTCAGCAGTCTAAGTGTTTCTCAGAGCAATACTGCCACTAAGAAGTCTAACTTATTCGGCTTGAAGCCTTCTCCTATCCAAATGCTTTCATTCATTCATTCATTCATATGACTGACACATATTTGTACCTAATATATCCCAGGTACTGGGATATAGAAAGATCCTAGTACTCAAGAAATTTAATCCAGTCGCTGAGATATATTAACAGAAAAATATGTTAACACTGTAATGTGAGATGTATAATTCATTAAACTATTCAACAAAAATTATACTGAACACTATGTATATCTGGTATTGTGATATTCAAAAACTAGAAATAACATCACAAGAAAGCAGACATGGTAATTGTCTTTATGGAGTTTATAGTCTAGAGAGTTGTTTAAGAAATAAATAGAAGACAAAATTGGTAGTTATTGGTAGTCCTCAATAATTGGCAATATATTGGGTGCATGGGGCCTTGAAGTTGAAGAATACACAGTTGCTTTCAAGGTTCTAACATAGGGGTTTTTTTGTTTTATTTTGTTTTGATTATCCATTTATTTAACAGATGCCCATTAGAACTTACTGAATGCTAGATTATATTCTAAGCACATATTAATGCATTGACAATGTTACTATTATTTATTCCTCTCTTGTGAGTGAGAGGCCAAGTAGTAACTTTCCTAAGATCAGAGAGCCATTAAGTGATAGCCCTGGAACTCCCACCAGGCAATATGACTCATAAATACATATATCTAACCAGCATCCTAGACTGCCTCTCACATGTCACATGTGACAATAGGCATGTTTCATGGCCTATTGCCATAGAGAATACAAAGAAAGGGATAGCTCTGGTGGGGAAGATGTCAATTTGACCTACTCAGAGAACATTCCATTGGTAGATAGCTTACAGTATGTGAGTCTTAAATTTTAAAAAGAAGGCTGAGCTAAAGATATAGATACAATAGTTGTCCATGTATAGGTATTAGTGAAATCTGAGGAGTAGGTGAGCTCATTTAGTGGTTCTCAAAAACCAATCCACAGACCATTTCAGATCCATGTTGAATCTTATATCAGGTCTTAGCAAAGTAGAGAAATAAGGATTGTTGAGGAGTGTGTGCCTGTGATAGTTATTTTTATGTGTTACCTGGACTGGGCCAGAGTTGTCCAGGTAACTAGCTAAACATTGTATCTGGATATATCTATGAGTATTCCTAGAAGAGATTATCATTTGAATTGGTGGACTAAGCAGTTAGGTGGCCCTTCATGATGTGAGTGGGCCTCATCTAGGCTGTTGAGGATCTGAAACGAACAAAAAGGCTAAGCATGAATTATCTCTCTGACTGACTGCTGAGCTGAGACATCAGTTTTCTGCTACCCTCAGTATTCCTAGTTCTCAGGCCATCAAACTTAAACTGGAATCTATACTCCCATCAACTTTCCAGAAATCAGGCCTTAAAACTATACCATGGGCTTTCCAGGGTCTCCCGCTTACAGCAGACCAATCGTGGAATACTAAGCCTCCACAACCACATGATACCCTCTAATAAACCTCTTTCTAGCTAGAGCTAGAGCTATAGATATATAAGTATGTCTCCCATTGGTTCTATTTTTCTATAAAACTCTGACTAAGACAGTGCCCATATTCTTCCACTCTTCTCCCCTTATATAATTATAATCAATAGAGAATGCACACAAAGAGTGGTCATCAGAACCTAGCCAAGACCTGGACTCAAATGGACCCTGATTCTCAATGTACACATCTAAAGCTTGGAATCTGTCAGAGGAAAAACTGTCTACAGGGAAGATCCTTCTTAACTACCTAGTTATAAGCTAAGACCCTAGGGAAAAAAATGGCTGCCCAAATTGCTTACCACTTGAGGAAGAGGGATGTAGCAGGTCTAGAGAATGACTAGTCCAGGAAACATTTAAGGTGATCTTATTAATAAAGTACCAATATGTTTGCACATACTGAGTGATATTTATATACTTCACAAGAGCTTAGAGCTAAAGTAGTGACAGGACACAGAAAAGAAAAGAAACACAATTACTAACCTTAGGGAAAGCATAGTTGTCATGCAGCAAAAATAATCAGTGTATCATGTGTCCAGTTTTAAAAGATGTAATAATGGGAATAATGTATTTTTGTAACCAAAATAATTATATAATCATATTGATGGAATAGAGTTGGGAAATTGTGGGGGAGGAGGATTGTAATTGGATAGAAAGGTAAAAGAGTGAAAATTTTTATCTTCCAAATTATCAGATCAACACACAATGCCATAATTCAAAAAACAAGAACTGCCACATTGTTTTTAGTATATATAGAAAAAATATACCAAATAATCCACTAAGAATTGTGAGTGGTGGTTTCCAGTAAGAAAGTGGGAAGGGTTGGGGGCCTACTGTATTTCATAAAGCAATTTGTGGTACTATTGAACTTTACTTCATTGTGTGCATGTGGAATTTTGATTTTAAAGCTAAATGATACATGAACTTGCAGGGGGAAGACACAATGAAAGTCATAAATAGCAGAATGGGTAGTGACAAAAACTGAAATATAAGTTCCTGGAAGATGGGGCTTTAAAATTCTACCAGAGACATGGGGGCGCCTGGGTGGCTCCGTCGGTTAAGCATCTGACTTTGGCTCAGGTCATGATCTCTCAGTTCATGGGTTTGAGACCCGTGTCGGGCTCTGTGCTGACAGCTAGCTCAGAGCCTGGAGCCTGCTTCAGATTCTGTACCTCCCTCTCTCTCTGACCCTCCCATGCTCATGCTGTGTGTGTGTCTCTCTCTCAGAGATAAATAAAACATAAAAAAAAAATTTTTTTAATTCTACCAGAGACAAAAAGTTCTAATATCCAGAAAATTAGAGTTTCTGGAGAAATGGGAAAAAAAGATTAAAATAGGTAGAATGGATTCTTAGCATAGGGACAAAAATGATAGGTAACAAATTTTCTATGTTCGAACCTATTTAGAGAAATTCCAGATTATCAAGGAAAAAAAGTTTCTAAAAGATAAAGAGCATATCAGTTAAAAAAAACAAAGATAATTGGATGATATCTGACTCCCCAATAAGAGTCCTGGAAATAAGACAATGGATGAATATTTTTGGAATATGAAAGATTAAGCGTCCGACTTCAGCTGAGGTCATGATCTCATGGTTCCTTCATGAGTTCGAGCTCATAACAGTCTCTCTGCTGTCAGCACAGAGCCCACTTTGGAACCTCTGTCTCCCTCTGTCTGCCCCCCACCCCCATGCATGTGCTCTAGCTCTCACTCAAAAACAAACAAACAAATAAATAAATAAACATTTTTTTAAATAAATAAAATATGTAATGAAAAAAGCTATGACTTTAGAATACTATAATTTTCCTAGGCTGTCATTTAAATGTAAGGGTGAAATTAAGACATTCTTATGTATTTAAGACTTCAGTGATTTAGTGTAACAAAGATCATCTGAAAATATTCTTTGAGGAGATACTACAATAATAAGAAGAGTATTACTAAAAATATGAAAAGAATAGGTAAGCTTGATAACGTTGTTATGATGTAAAATAGCAAGGACCGAAATTTTTTTGATAAGAAAAGGCAAACAGGAAGAAAAGAAAAAAAAAGGAAGGGAGAAAAAAGGAAATCCAGTCAACACAAAACTAAAATGGTAGACCTTAAATTCTGCTACCATAGTAGCAGAACCCTGAAGGTGGAGGGATGAAAAGGTACAAAATACTTCTTTTATTTGAGTGAATATATAGCTATTGGTAAATTTGTAAAATTGGCCACTGAAACTAACTTTACATGTGCTTTAAAATGCTACTGACCACAACTGAAAAAGAAAAAAATATATGTTGCATTTTATTCAGCAAAATACAATCTGTTTTATTCAATGCAAGGCAGGAAAGAGTGAAAAACGAAAATATGTAAAGAGAAAACATAAAATGGGATAGAATTTTTAAAGTCTCAGTATAGAAACAAGTGTAATAACTATAAATAAATTCCAGTTTTCAGACTGATGGAGACAATCAGATTAGATTTTAAAAGCAGTATCCAGCAATACGCTGTCAGAGTAATGCAAGATAAATGTACAAATTCTATGGCACATTTTTCTAAACGGCAAAGAGAAAATATATCATTTTCAATAACAACAAATGCTCTCCATATATAGGAATTAACAAACAATTTACAAGATGCCTTAAAATGAGTTGCAAAGCTCTATGGAAAGACCTCTGAAGTGAAAAGATATCCTATGCTTGTATAAAGGATGACTTAATGTACACGATATCTTTTTTTCACAAATTATGTCTCAAAGCAGTGCAATCACAGTTGAAATCTACCTAGATTTTTTTTAGAAGAATACATCATGTTCTTTAAAAAAAAAACCAAAATAACAGATTATAGATCCATGAATAACTATGTTAACTTTTTTTTTTTTTTTAATGAGCTAAACTAGACAAAGAGTGTCGGCATCTAGCCTGGTAACATCCAGACATACCAACGGTCTTAAAATAGATGACCAAAGTATAATCTTTATTTTTTAAACAAATTTTTAATTCTCATTTATTTTGAGAGAGAGAGTGTGAGCAGGGAAGGGGCAGAGAGGCAGGGAGACACAGAATCCTAAGCAGGCTCCAGGCTCTGAGCTGTCGGCACAGAGCCCCACATGGGGCTCGAACCCACAGACTGTGAGATCATGACCTGAGCTGAACTCAGATGCTCAACTGACTGAGCCACCCAGGCACCCCCAAAGTATAATCTTTAAGTGAAAGTGTATATATAAATGGGTTTAGATCCATAAAAATAAGGATATTTGTTCAAAAAGAACATCTTAGACAAAGCTAACCAATAGTGCACTATAGAAGAAGAGATTTGCAGCATCTAAAATTGACCCAAAAAATGACATACAATGGATGTTAGGAGGAACTACTTCAGAAAAGTAAGAAAGAGAAGAAACCCAAACTTGACAGTCATCAAAGAAAAAAGGACGCCCAAATGTAAAATAATTATATGAAGAAATTCTCAATTTGATTCATAAGAAGAATAAAGTGAATAAAGACACTGAAAGCCCATTTTAAACTCTAAAGATTGAGGAAAAATAAATATGGGGTGGGGCGCCTGGGTGGCTTAGTCGGTTAAGCGTCCGACTTTCGCTTAGGTCATGATCTCGCGGTTCGTGGGTTCGAGCCCCGCGTCAGGCTCTGTGCTGCCTGCCAGCTCAGAGCCTGGAGCCTGTTTCGGAGTCTGTGACTCCCTCTCTCTCTGACCCTCCCCTGCTCACGTTGTCTCTCTCTCTCTCTCTCTCTCTCTCTCTCTCTCCTAGAAATAAATAAAACATTAAAAAAAAATTAAAAAAAAAATAAATATGGGGAACAGAGACCACCATGGTTAAGCTAGTGTTTCGTAGAATGGTGTAACTATTCTGGAAGAAGAGGAAGAAATTCTCAGCTACGGGACATGTAAGAAAGAGTATACATCTCACAGGGAGCTGGAGAGCATCTAGATACTCCTTACTGGGGGTACCAAGCAGGGTAAAGGTGGTGGATGCCTACTACAGACTATCAGTCAGCATTAGAGGAAAGAAGCTTTTTCATGGGTGTCCTAAAAACAAAGATGTATCTTAAAACATAGTGTGGAAAAAGTAAAAAACAAAACTTTGTTTTTAATCTATGTTGAAAATAACTTTATGTAAATTATAATATGTATGCAAAAATATTACTAAAAATTTTACATATTAAAATTGTCATCCATACAGGAGAGATCAGCTGAAAGGATAGCAACATAAGAAGGAATATGCTAACAAAAGAAGAGAGGGGTCTTGTGGGGATCAGTGCTGACACTGGCCATGAACTGAAAAGACTAACTCCACTCTGTAGCTGAAAAAGAAGAGGAGAAGGAGGGAAGGAGGGAGGGAGAAGAAAAAAAAATTTAATTTAAAACTTTAAAAATTCAGACCTGATAATACCTCTCATTTCCTAATTAAGTTAGTCTGTTTTGTTTTCAATTTATGACATTACTTGTGCATACATTTTCTTACCTTCTTAAACATATGGAGTTCCTGAAACACCCAAATTTCTACCACACTACAATCATTGCAGACCCCAGGTTTGACCCAAACACGGATGCAAGGATGGTGTCCACAGTCTATTGTGGACCTGACCCTCACAAGGTTGCATGAAAAGGAAGTCCAGAACCTTGAAGCAAATGTATTAACAGAGTCCCCAAAACAGTTAGCCTGTGGACAAATTTAAGTCATAGAATTCCCCATCTTTTGGTATATTACTGTGGTTCCATCTTATTACTGATCAAGGCAGCAGTTTTCTAAAATGTGCTTTGCTCAAAATCTTCATTCTTTTTTTCTTTTTTTTTTTTTAATGTTTGTTTATTTTTGACAGAGAGAGAGACAGAGCATGAGTAGGGGAGGGGCAGAGAGAAAGACACACACACACACAGAATCCAAAGCAGGCTCGGGGCTCTGAGCTGTCAGCACAGAGCCCAACATGGGGCTCAAACTGACAGACTGTGAGTTCATGACCTGAGCCAGCTGGACGCCTAACCAGATGCCCTGAAATCTTAATTCTTAATTCCTTCATGAGACCATCTTTTTTGGTTAGTGTAGAATGTTGCCAACACTCTTAAGATAATAAATTGTGTTCGATAGTCATTACTGCAGGATTACATTTTGATGGTGGAGGCTTTGGATGCCAAAATAAGTGGTATGAACTCATGAAACAATTTCCAGTATCAGACAAGAACTGGTGTGAGCCATTCGAAAAAGGAACAGAGACAGGGAAATTCCAGCAAACAGAAGAAATTCTGAAAGTGACGAGGGTTAGGCAAAGTGAACATTTACCAAGAGGTAAATGCAATGAGAAGACAAGAAAAGATAAGCATTAGGAAATAATAACAAACTAATTGAATAGGGAAATGGAAAATTAGTAAAATATTTGCTTAGGTAAACGTTGTCCTCATTTCATTCAACAACATTTATTGATTGCCCACTCTGAATGGCTCTGTGAGAACACAGCTGTGAATAAAACCGTACTTCAGAAAAACATTACTGTCCAGTGTGGAGGACAGGTTGAAAATAATGAAGATTCAATGTGTTAAGCACTGTAATACGGGTATAGCAACGCTATGGGAAGACAGTGGAGAGAGTAATTAATTCTCACGTGGGAATTAAGAAAGGATTTGTAAGATGGCATTTGACCCTCAATTCAAAAATAAAGAGCAAAGATTATTTGAGAATAATCATTGAGTAAACAGTATATTTTTATAATTTATTACTCTTTTATACTTACTAAAGACTTCTAATTTTAGACTGATCTCTTAATTTAATAATCTACTTAATTTCATATGAATATAAAAATTATTTTTAAAAACAATTATTGTGCACTATCCACGTTTTGTCTGATTCTTCAGGTGGAAAAATAATTTTGAAAGATGGATTTCTCTGTATAATCTTACCAAGACTTTCGACCAAATTTTCTATAAATTAGCCTAAGGATTGCTCACTTCTCTTTTAAGAGTTAGAAAATTTACTCTTCTCAAAAATAATGTTAGTTTTGTTGGAATGGAGCAATGCCGATGTCATTGCTCTAATCAATCCCATGTACTTTTAATTAATGCAGTTTAATACAAAGCCAATTAATATCATTATCTCGGTTTAGCCTTAAGATAATTGAACAAGTGATAAAAATAATAAAAGATAAAGAAGTCATCATAGAGGTTTAATGCCTAGCACTAGCACAGTGCCTGGCAGGCTGCAAATGTTTCCTGATTAAATAAATAAGTTATAGGGGCGCCTGGATGGCTTAGTCGGTTAAGCGTCCGACTTTCGCTTAGGTCATGATCTCGCGGTTCGTGGGTTCGAGCCCCGCGTCGGGCTCTGTGCTGACTGCCAGCTCGGAGCCTGGAGCCTGTTTCAGTCTGTGACTCCCTCTCTCTCTGACCCTCCCCTGCTCACGCTGTCGCTCTCTCTCTCTCCTAGAAATAAATAAAACATTAAAAAAAAATTTAAAAAAAAATAAATAAGTTATATATCAACGCAAACAATTTAGTCATTGAAAATGAATTTACCAAATTGGTCAAACCACGTACTGCAATGAATTGACCATTCGCCTAACTGAAATATCTAGTCAGATCCTGTAATCAAAATAATTTCCCACAAAGATGAAGATTTAGCCTTTATCCCCAAGTAGAAAATAAGTACTGACAATAATTAACCGTAATGGAGTCTCAGAGTGTGTGAAAGGGAACAGCTCAGACTCTTCCTGACTACAGCAGCCATTGGTTCTCTAGTCTTCATAGGTACTTCACTGGTTTGAAAATGAGAATTTTCATTGGCCAACTTAAATGTAAATACCCATAGTAGGCAATGTGCTGAATTTTTCTTTTGATGAGAGCAAAACAAAGGAAAAACATGCAGGTACTCTTGTGAACACAAAACTAAACAGCACAGGAAGGATAAGATATGAGGATGGTGGGAAATGGTACTATCTCCCTTTGTATAATTCAGTGCCTGTTTTCATCACACAAAAAAGGGGTTACTACAAATTCAGAACTCTCTTTACAATCAAAACCTAAATGCTTCAACCTGAACTTAAAAATCTGTTCTCCAGTTTCCTCTTATAGCAAGAAAATTGAGTCCTGAGTTGTCATTTGTTTCCAAATTGTATTTAAGTGTCCCAGAAGACATGGTAAAAGGGAGGAGAAAGCCATTTTCCAGCAACCACAACAATCTGAATAATTTTACTTTGCTGTTGTTTAAAATGAAATGGTTGTTTGAAAGATAACATGAAGGAATCTCACAGGGAGGACACTGAGAAGTCAAAGTTGCCTGTCAGGAGATGGTCTTAACACTCCCCTGGTGTAAAACAGCTCCTTCGGAAGACCAAAATGTAGCATAAAAATTCATATGTTTGGTAACAGGGACCATATTTCCTTCTGAACTTTAGTAAAAGTGGTTTATTTCATCAGTGATTTCAAAACTCTCTCAATGTTGTGAAATTTTAAAAGTATATTTGTAACGCACATTTCTTTCTATGTTTTGTTCAGTCATCACACTCAAGAGTTAGAGAGGGAGGAGGTAGGACCTTAATGCTCTTGCTCTGTCAGATCTATGACCTACACAAAGCAGGTCAGTCAAGTTTCCACAATGACACATAGCTGCCTTCCCACGTACAGGTTAATGATTGTAGGGTTCATGGTGCAAGCAATAGAGTCAACGCTCTCTGAAGTGAAATTATCGGAAGAATGTAAAATCTGCAAACTGGAGAGAAGTGGTTCTGGAAGATGTGTGAGACCCCAAAGGATTTTGGAAGTTAGGTGCCATGAACATTGTCACCAAGACACTAGCATTGCAAACAATTGGGCATTCAAGGCCACGGCACACCACACCTTCATGGAAAGCCCCACCACTCCTGGTTCTGTCTACCCAGGGATGGGGAGAGGGGAATTTTCCCATTCAGCTTCCATAACAGAAGTGGGGCACTGGACCCAATGACACAATTCCCAGGGTGGTCTTTCTAAAAAGGAAAGCAGATATTAGATGTTGAGGAGAAGAGAAAAAGAAAGTAAAAGAAAAATATCTATGGTGTTGCTATTATTTTTCCCTCTTCTCTAAAAGATAAAAAGTATGAAGACAAGATCAAGAGATACAAGCCTTCTCTTTTTGGCTCACCTAATTATCTTTCAGAGCCTTCCAACCTTGTATGCATTTTGGAGGATTATTTATTTATTTTCAGTCTTTTTTCCTTTTTTAAAAAAATGTTTCTTTTTGAGAGAGAGAGAGCGTGCATGAGTGCAAGGAGGGGAGGGAAAGAGAGAAAGAGGGGCCAGAGGACCCAGAGTGGGTTCCGTGCTGACAGCAGAGAGGTAGATGCGGGGCTCAAGCTCATGAATCCTGTGAGATCATGACCTGAGATGAAATCTGTCACTTAATCAGACGCACCTTGGAGGATAATTTAAATGACTGCAATGCATTTGAAGGTCTTAGATGAAAGACAGTTTTCAAAATACCATTTTAGTCAACTGGAATTTCAATAAAGCCACAAGCATAATCTATTTACTCGCATTTTATAAGTGACACAACACTACACTGGCGAATAAAATGCGAAAAAAGCAATAAACTCACAGATATTCTGTTAACATGGCATTCATCTATTTGGAAAGGTACAAAATGACTTTCACTGTATTATCTTAGGGAAGATCACTGTCAATGAAATAAATCTTTGGGATACCTGGGTGGCTCAGTAGGTTAAGTTCCCAACTTCAGCTCAGGTCATGATCTCTTAGTTCATGAGTTCTAGCCCCAAGTCCGGGCTCTGTGCTAACAGCTCGGAGCCTGGAGCCTGCTTCGAATTCTGTGTGTGTGTGTGTGTGTGTATCAGCCCTGCCCCTGTTCATGCTCTGTCTCTCTCTCAGAAATAAACATTAAAAAACTTTTTTTAAAAAAAGAAATCTCTGATTCGTAGACAAAAGGATGGAAACACAAAGAGGTTAAAATCACAGGCTAAATACTTTATAATAAATAACAATAAAGTCCACATTGCTTCAAACAGATAAAATAAAACAAAAATCTAGTACAGCTAGAGTCCTTTGGAATTAAACAGAAAGGAAATCAACCCATGGAAGTAATTTTCAAACTTCTTTTTTTTTCTAACATCTTCTGAGGAGTGCTCCAGATGCTTGAGTTTGAAAAATCTCAGCCCAGAACATAAAAATCCACGTTCAAATCCATTCTTCACATAGGAACCAAAGTGAACTTTCTAAAACACAAATCAGATCATCTTATTCCCTTTCTTTAAAACCCTCCAATATCTTCTTAGCCACTTAGGATAATATTCAAAGAGCACATCAAACCATCCAATACCCTCTGCCTTCCGTTTCTGAAGCCTCACCTCTAGTCTTTTGTTTCTTCCTTCTGTTATCTGGTTCTTGGACTCACTGGCACTTTGGTGAACTTGAGCAACCCCAAGTTCTTTCCTACCCGGGACCTTTGTACATCCTGTTTCCTTTGCTTACCGTGTTTTTGCTTCTTACCTGCCTTCCCTTCATGGGGCTAGTTTCTTCTAAACCATCTAATCTCAGCTTAAATGAGTCCCCCTCCCCCTCAAATTAGCAAAATGTAAAATCCTCTACTTATTTATTGTCTGTCACTGCCACAGGACTATATACATCTTGAGGACAGGAAGCAGGTCTCTCCCCCCTCAACGCCCGTACATTTCACAATATCTGGCATATAACAGGCAACCAATTAATATTGGTTGTACAAATTCATGAGTTTTGAATAAATATTATGTTTTGCCATTTTCTACTTTTTAAAAAGGTCACTTTGTTTATATAGTATTTTATAATTATTCCATTTATACATAGTATTTTATATAGTATTTCACTTAATGATTCATATGAATTCTTTTTTTATATATATATTTTTATTTATTTCTAGGAGAAGGAGAGACAGCGTGAGCAGGGGAGGGTCAGAGAGAGAGGGAGTGACAGACTCTGAAATAGGCTCCAGGCTCTGAGCTGGCAGTCAGCACAGAGCCCGACGCAGGGCTCGAACCCACGAACCACGAGATCCTGACCCAAGCGAAAGTCGGACGCTTAACCGACTAAGCCACCCAGGCGCCCCCATATGAATTCTTTTTAAACAAATGAGATAAACGTATGAATCGTCAAGTTTACCAAGGCAAACTAATTGGCTGCAGTTTCAGACTGAGATGTCCTACGTTTGAGACAGAACTTTTAATAGTACAGGAACTAAGAGAGAAGCCCAAGGAGACGGGCTGATTGGGTTGGAACCTGCACTGAGCTATGAACTTATTAGCTGTGGGACCTTACACAAGTTATTCTGACACTCAGTTTCCTAATCTGAAATATGGGAAAACAAATTTCCCTCATAGGGTTGAGAGGAAGATTAAATAAAATGCCATAAATAAATCATCTGAAATAGCACCTAATGTATTGTGAGCAATTATTATTATTACCCAAGTAAAGCCTCCAAGTTCAATGGACTTTAGTACATTGAAAATTGTAACATTTTTCATAATTGTTAGACCTTGACCCTTCCTACTTGCTTGCCAAGTTGCCCTAGTGATGAAAATCATCTTAGAGATTGTGTGATGCTGTCTTTCTGACCCTGTGCCAAAAGAGCTCTGGTTAGATGGAGCTCCATCAGTTATTTCAGAGTGTCTGCCTCAGCCAGCTATTCTGACCGGTTTCCAACGTTAACATATTTTGGTTATTTGAAATGTTGGATTCAACATTTTAAAAAAGAAATTGGACCTGATCTGCACCTGGCATTATTTATTACACCAGATTATTTGAATCTCGTCCAATTTCAAACCCCCATCTGTAAAAACTTCTGGCACACAGAGAAAAAAATATATGAAACTATGACTTGTTATAATAGGCTTTCTCCTCCCCTGAGCTCTTATCCCTAGATCCCATAGCATAATTTCAAAGCTATTTGGAACACAATATTGGTCTAATGATTGCCTACTCATTGTTATCGAATATTTTGAGGGAGAAATACTTTTATAATAAAAAAGTGAAAGAAATAGATTTAAAGATGCCTTTATGAAAAACGAAATAGCTCATTACCTGAACTTATAGCAGATGATCCTGGTTATTAAAGTCACATACAGAACAGCAGATGCACATTAATAGCCCCTTGTAACCCTTGTCAGCCCAAATTCTACAATTATTACTCCTTCCCTTCAAATACTGTGGATCCCACCTTTAGATTATTTTAGTCTTGTTCTATATGTTCAACCTACAAATGCTTCAGCTGTTTCTCCTAGCAGCTTATGAGCAATGCTATTAAACAAAACGTTGTTGTTCAGTGTCCCTAACTTGAAAAATATCCATAAGTAATGTTTACTTGTGTGGAAGAAAGAAAATTGCAGAACCATAGAATGTAGACTTGAATGAGACCTTGAAAATATGCTAGCTTCACCCCCTACCCAAAGCTGGAGACTTCTGTGCAAAGCACTCACAATTCACAACATTGCTTACTCTGTCTCTCTATACCTTTGCTAATGCAATTGTTTGGATTTAATTAGGTTCAAATGTGCCTTCCTGAAACTTCCTGAAAATAGCTTCACAGCATACATCTAATCCTTTTCCTACAAGGCATTCTATAAAAAGGAAAAGACCACAATCATATCACCTCTCCTCCTCAAAAATATTTTAGTGTTTGAAATATTGAATTTAGTATCCTCAAAAAGAAGTTGGACTCCGTTGCACCCCTTAAGTTTCCATTTTCACAGTCTAAATATTTTCAGGCCCCTTTGCTTATGGGTAGGTGATTCATAGTTAAGAGTTTACTTTTGGTCTCTTAGGAAATAGACTTCTAGATCTCAAATCTCTTTGGACTAATTTTATTCTTCATTTATTTTTAGAATTCAATAATGTTAGAGCCTTTATTGGGTTGAATGACAACCCCCCCCTCAAAAATTATGTATATAACCTGTCACAGGAAACCTGTGAATGTGACCTACTTTGGCAAAGGAAGTCTTTGCACATGTCATTAAGTTAAGGATCTGGAGTCAAGGTCAGCCAATATTTAGAGTAAGCCCTAAATCCAATGACAGGAATCCTTAAAAGAAACACACAGAGTAGAAACACATTCAGAGAAGAGAAGACTCAAACAAAATCGTAAGAAGATGGGTAGAAATTTGGGTTATGCCCATGAGAGACTCTTGAATGCTGAGAACAAACAGAGAACTGATGGGTGTGGGGACGGAGGGAGTAGATAGGCATGGAGGAGGGCACTTGTGGGGATGAGCACTGGGTGTTATATGGAAACCAACTTGACAATAAACTATAAGAAAGAAAGAAAGAAAGAGAGAGAGAGAGAGAGAGGGAGGGAGGAAGAAAGAAAGAAAGAAAGAAAGAAAGAAAGAAAGAAAGAAAGAAAGAAAGAAAGAAAGAAAAGGAAGGAGGGAGGGAAGGGAGGAAGGAAGGAAGNAAGGAGGGAGGGAAGGGAGGAAGGAAGGAAGGAAGGAAGGAAGGAAGGAAGGAAGGAAGGAAGGAAGGAAGGAAGGAAGAAGGAAAGAAAGAAAGAAAGAGAGAAAAAAAGAGAGAAAGAAATTTGGGTTATGCTTCCATAAGTCAAGGAAAGCCTAGAGCCACCAGAGGCTGGAAGAGATGAGAAAGAATTCTCCCCTAGAACATTCAGAGGAAAGGTAACTTTATTTCTGACTTCTAAACTCAAACTGTGAGAAAATAAATTTCTGTTGTTATAAGCCATGCAGTTTGTGGTAACCTGTTATAGCATCCCTAGGAAAAATGATAGAGAGCTGTCTTTCATTCTGTATCTCCAGATCTGTTAAACAGAGTAGCTGCCAAGAGATAATCTCTATTCTCCCTTTGTCTCAGAATATCTTTTCCTTTCCCTTCCCCTGGTTTTCATTTAAGCTTGATTTATTTGTGGACTTTTAATCTCACTTTTAATGCTTACAATGGGGGAAGATGCAGGAGATCTTCTTAGATGCTAGGTGCTGAGTAAAGCTCAGGTAGATCTTGAAGATCATAGGTGCTTGTTCCTTATGTTATAAGATGTGAAACTCTCATGAGCTGAAGACACCAAGAGAAACCTAAAGTTAAAATAGAGACAAATGCTACCTCAGGGGCTCATTTCTTCCCATTTTTATTTTTTTTCTTCCCTTTTGATTATCCTCCTGCCACTAATAATGAAGAGGAGACTGTGAAATTGTGCAAAAGGGAGAAACAAATGTGTACCTACAGACACAAATGCATGCAATTTTATATACAATTTTATGCATCAATTATTGACCATCTAAGAGTCAATAACCCTGGATAATAAATCACTCGTACAAACTCAGCAGCTTAAACTGAGTTTAAGCAGAATATTACTTTCTCACAGTTCTGGAGACTAAAAGTCCAAGATCAAAGTACCAGCAGGTCTGACTGCTTTGATAGATGGGAGGGGAATCTGTGTCTTGCCACACCCCAACTTCCGGTGGTCTGCAGGCAATCATTGGTGTTCCTTGGCTTGTAGAAACACCAGTCTCCACCTATGCCTTCGCATGGCATCCTCCTTCTGTGCTGGCTCCAAATCTCCCCTTTTTATAAGGACACCAGTCGTAGGTTATATTGGATCAAGACCCATCCTATTTTCAGTAAGACCTCATCTTAACTCCACTAATTACTTCTGCAATGGCCCTACTTCCAAATAAGGTCATACTCTGAGGTACTGGGGGTTAGGACCTTCACCTATGAATTCAGTGGGGGGGACACAATTTAACCCACAATAGTGCCCCAAATTCATTGTTCTTGAGGAATGAACTACACGTTCAGAGTTGTGCTCATTGCCTTATGAAGTGGGAAACATTGTGTCATGGCTTCTACTCTCAGAGGATTTACTTGACTCAACACATAAACAATGATTGAAGAATTTAGACTGTTTCACTTGTGCGGTGTGGAGGCAAAACTGCAGAGCCCCACTTGTGGGTGATATCAAGGGTAGTCAGTCACAGAAACAGGAAGCGGAATGGTGGTTCCCAGGGGCTGAAGGGAAAAGAAGAGGGGGTGTTCAATGGGTAGAGAGTTTTTGTTTTGCAAGATGAAAAAGCTCTGACAGTCTGTTTCACAACAGTGCAAATATATTCAACACTGCCTAAGTGCATTCACTGTGTATGCTTAAAAATGGTTGAGACGGTAAATATCATTGTATGTTAAAATAACTGAAGCAAAGAACTGTGTAGATGGGTTCAGTGACAATTTAGACATACAATGAGGAGAAAATAGTGACAAAAAGTAAATATTTATGAAAGTCATGAAAGATAAGAAAAGACTGAAAATTTTTTTTTAATTTTTTATGTATTTATTTTGAGAGAGAGAGGAGGAGGAGGAAGAGGAAAAGGAGAGTGAAAGGGAGAGAAGGAGAGAATCCCAAGCAGGCTCTGCACTGTCAGCACAGAGCCTGACATGGAGCTTGAACTCAGGAACTGTGAGATCATGAAATGAACCAAAACCAAGAGTCAGCTGGTTAACCAACTGAGCCACCCAGGAGCCCCAAAGCTGAGAAAATTTTAAAGGCCGGAGACAAGAGAGGAGAAGTCACTCCTGACTCCAAAGTAGATCCTAGATCAGAAAAAGGATATTAGTGCAAAACTGAATCAAATTAATTAATATTTTAAAATAAAAATAAAATCTTAGATTAGTTAATAATATTGTTCCAAAGTTGCATTCCTGTTCTTGATAATTGTACGAATGTTAACATTACAGGGAAAGAGGATTAGAGCTCTTATCACCTTCTTTGACCTACTTTTGTACCTTTTCCAATAATCTGAAATGTGCTCATTTTAAAAAAAGACATTAGAGAAGGTACTTGTAGCACAGTATAAACTGCTGTGTTCAAATCCTAGTGCTACCTCTTACCAGCTGTGTGATTCTGAAGAAGTTACTTCACTTCTGCTTATATCCATGTCTCTTATATGTAGGATGGGGATTCTATGTGTATTCATCACATGGTTGTTATGAAGACTGAGTTCACACTTGTAAATTGCTGGCCACATAAAAAGCTCAATAAAAGTAATAGATAAAAAATAAATTATTGCTAAGGAGTGTTGGCTAGTTAAGAATGCAATTAGGTGGATTTGCAATTGACTAATAAAATATCCAGAGTCTCTGAAGAGAAAGCAAAGAAGAAACAAATCATTGAGAAGAGGCTTAGCTTTGGATAAAATAAATGACACCTTTTCCCCCTGAGAAGGAAAGAAGGTAGGATGGCCATCTAATAATGCCATGTTACTGGAAATAGGAAGTCTAAGGACTTTCATACCTAAGAGATGCTTTATTTTTTATAACGTAGAAAGCAGGATTCTTTTTTTTTTAATGTTTATTATTTATTTTGAGAGAGAGTGTGTGAGAATGGGGGAAGGGCAGAGAGAAAGGAAAAGGAAAACCCAAGCAGGCTCCGTACTCAGCTTGGAGCCTGACACAGGGCTCTTTCTCAGTCCCTTGAGATCAGGACTGGAGGCAAAATCAAGTCAGGTGCTAAACCGACTGAGCCACTCAGGTGCCCTGAAAGCTGGATTCTTAACTAAATATGAAAGATGGAAAGAGTTAAAGCAGTTGACCCGTGTATGTTTGTAGATGGGACACAGGAAATGTCTGGAGAAGGAAAGAAATCAGGTGATCCTCGTAGGCATGCTGATAGCTTAACCCCTTGCAAATAGGTTGATAGTTGCTAGAAGATGAGCCCTTATCTCTGGAATTCTTTTAAGAGGATATTCCTATTTTAGGATGCTCACGATAAAACGACATAGGTTGCATGGATTTATGAAGCATGGTTCTCTGGAAAGTGTCACGCAAGCTAAGTAACTATTTAGTGTACAAAATTTAGTTATATTTCATAACCTAAATGTTCCCATTATATATTCTCATAACCCATGAGTGTTTCTTAGAGACTTTATCTCCTTCTCTGGACCACCCAGTGACTAACACAGAAATGAAGGACCGTGAGAGCTATGCAGGATATCTTAGACCTTTCCATGTGTCCCCTGTGCCTCTTGATTGCTTATGTTTTTGAAAGTATTAGTAAAGCTTGATACTTGAAGATCTCTCATTTATGTGAGCCAATTTGGCAATTAAAGTCTCTGGGTTAGCTAAATGGAAACAGGAAATGGCAGAGCAGGAGGTTTATAGAAATTAAGTTAGGAATAGAGAAGGGAGCTGACAAAGGACACACAACCAGGTAGTGTGGAAGACCCAGCTGAGGCTAGAGACAATGAATGGGTAGTGGCAGCAGTGCTCACATACTTGTGATCTCTCCAGTAGTGCTCAGGTGCTCAGTACTCTGAATGTAAGAGCAGAAAAGGGGAATGGTTTGGTTAACGGAATTGGATTTTTTTGTTTTTAGAGAGCACAAGAGAAAGAGAGGGGCAGGCGTAGAAGTAGAGAGAGACAGAGAGAGAGCATCATAAACAGGCTCCACACTTAGCACTGAGCCTGACATGGGGCTCGATCCAACAACCCTGGGATCATGACCTGAGTGGAGATCAAGAGTCAGTCACTCAACCTACTGAGCCACCTGGGCACCCACCCCTGGAACTGGATCTTTTGAAGGATGTCAGTAGCTCACAAGACTAGAAAATAAAGGAGTCGAGGGCACTGAGAAACCAGGGAGAGAATATGTGTATGAGAGAGAGAGAGAGCAGTTGAGAGAAGTTGAAATGAAGTATGACAAGATTCAGGTGGAATATGGAAGGGAGTAAGAACGTCAGAGCTGAATGGCATAGGCCATGGAGCAACTACACCTGAAGTTGAATCCTTGTCCACCCACGTCTCCGAAGTAACTTATTTAACCTCTCTATGCTTTAATGTCCTCGTGGGTGAAATGGGGTAATAATTCCTACTCATGGGAACCTCATATAATTTAAACAAGGTAATGTGTGTAAAAGTTCTTAGAACAATGTAAGTGCACAGTAAATTGTGATTTATGTTGAGTAAATTGGCTAAAAGAAAATGAACAGGTCAAGAAGATGGAGGCTTCTACATACTCAAGACACGGTTAGCAGGAGTAAATAGCTGAGGGGTTGAAAGAATCTCAATTTGGCCAAAAATGATATAATAGAGTTTAGAATGAAATAGTCCCAGAGAATAAAAAGGTCCAGGAGGAAAACCAGTTTCCTGTGTAGCTGACATGCATGAATGTGGTGGCCACTGTCATTGATTAAATCTTAGAACCTGAAGGGTCCTGGGACAGATCCCAAAAGAGGCAGTTTTAACATTTTTGCTTTTCACTAATGTAAGCATCATGCAGAAACAACTTAGCTCTACCTTATAAATTCTTAAATAACACTCTGCAATTTGTGTTGAAAGTAGATTGATTTGATTTTTATTATTTGCTTTGTAATGAAAACATTGGTGAGGACAACCATGTTTCTGATACGCTATTAACCCCAGCGGATCCAGTTCTGCCATTTCCACATGAGCAGCACATTAACCGAGGTCCATTAAGCAATGAGCCAAGAAACACTATTTAATGTAATGGTAGTTTTCATTTAAATTGTATTATAAACAATATTCCATTTGGCTAATTTATAAGATCAAAGTATAATTATTCTAGCACAGTTTCTAAAGAACAAATTAATTCAAATCACTAACAGATTTGCAGAAATCGGTTATGTAATATAGTATTTCAACAGAATAAATGATTTAAACTAACATAACTTGTTGAAGTTAATAGTAATGCACTTGAGGATAATTCACAGAGATGTTTAATCAAAGGAAAACATGTAAAGATGGGAAATAGGCAATGTTTAGAAGTATACTAATATCAATGTGAATGACATTAACATGGTTCTTTTATATTTCAGTGATGTGACTGGTTTAGAAAAATACATAGTAACTGATAATTAAGGAAAATTATCAGAACATTTAGAACCTATAATAGCATGAGCAACACCCTTGAACATAATTATGAAAAAATGATAAACTAGTATGTAAAGTTCTCATCCTAAATATTATATTTATGTGATACCCGTGTAATTTCATTACTGATTAGGATCCTATTCAGAAGAATAATTTCATTTCTATTGTGAATATACTAAAATGTTATGTTATACTGACAAATAAGAGTTTTCGAAAAGCTTGGCCTATTCTAGGAAACAGCAAGCACTCAAATATTTAGAAACATTGGTATGGTTGAATAGAATAGAATAGAATAGAAATGATGCATATATATAATAATATAGTATACATAGTAACATAGAACACATAGTAATATAATAAATCAATGTTATGGTTTCATGCTTTATAAAATTATAGTTGGTGGATTTTGCCATAAGTTTTCATCAGAATGGCTCATTCAAGAGAAAAAAGGAATGCTTTGACAGATATATCTACTATCATTGTGGATCAGTGGCCAAATCCATTCTAAAGTTAGAGTAAAGATAAGGTTTCTGTTGTTTAAATCTGTGAAATAGTTAATATGCTATTAGGTAATATTTATCTTAACTTCATCTTCTTTTCTTGCTTCTCCTTTCACACCTGTCCTTTTACTGCAGGATTTAGCCAAGGTCCTACGCTCTTATCTCTTCTGTTTTCTCTCCCTAAAAATAAATTATTACAATAAAAGTAATGTACGCTTATTATAACTACTCAAATACTACCAAAAAAACTGGAAAGCAAAAGTATCCCTCTACTTTTCTCCTAATGCACTTGTATTTCTCAGAAACGGCCTCTTAACCATCTTTGTTTTAGTAACTAACATGCTTCTCCATATGTCAGTTTATTGTTCTAACAACTCTTGATACTATCTATTGATTCAACACTATGAATTTTGATATTTACCGTATTTATACTCTCTTTTTTTCACCTTTGCTTACTTCCCCAGTGTTTATAGTTAGATCATTATCCTTAATTCTCCTATCGCTTATATTTATCACTTTAAATACTACTCATAAACCTCTGTTTCTTGTTCATTAATTTTAGGAAGGATCCCTTAACTCTCCACTTAAAAAATTACAATATTGGCTCCCTCCCTTTCCTTTCACAGTTCTTCCATCCCTTTCCATGTTCCACCTTCTACTACCTACCTTTTATTTTTAGGTTTTCAAGGCTAGCATTCATCTTCTTTTCTTGAAACCACAGCCCAGCTTGCTGTGCTTTTCCACAGATTGATTCTAAATGTAGTGACCCAGAAACAGCATTTGCATTATCATTATTATGTAAATATTGTTCAGAGTTGGACCAAATACTATACTAAAATTGCATTGCTTGTCTCTGTATTTCTTTCTTTTTTTTTAATTTTTTTTTTAATGTTTATTTCTGAGAGGGAGAGACAGCGTGAGCAGGGGAGGGTCAGAGAGAGAGGGAGGCACAGAATCTGAAGCAAGCTCCAGGATCTGAGCTAGCTGTCAGCACAGAGCCCAATGCAGGGCTCGAACCCACGAACCGTGAGATCATGACCTGAGCCAAAGTCGGACACTTAACCGACTGAGCCACCCAGGCGCCCCTTGTCTCTGTATTTCTAATGTTACAACTCTTAGGGACACAGAGGGGACTGTGGCAGCTATGTAATGTGTCCATGTGTAATGCGATTAGCTAAGCTAGGCTGAACTACATTTCCCAGAATTTCCTTCTCTGTCTGATTCATGTTTGAGGGGGCCACAGAGAGACACTTTGTGTGAAATTCTGAGGGCTGACATGGAGAAGTAGTCCTATTGTTTTTATGCTTAGAAGATTGAGGAAGGGGGAAACGGGATGTCACACTCTCACACATTTTTTGTTTATTTACTGGTTCACCTTACTGGCAAGGAGCAGGAGCCTGGCCATCAGTTGTTGCATCTTTCCATGGATCTTTCTGTCTCTTCAACATCTAGGCTGGGTGGATGTTGAATTCCAAGACAAAAGGCTCCAGCTTATCCTGCAAAACACACACATCATCGAAGTTGGAGGTGGTGACAAACGGGCATAGATTTCAGTCTGTTCTTGTAGATTTCAACTAGTGTTTATTGGTTCTAGTTTGTACACTTCCCACTATTTTATTTATCTCCCCTTCCATGTTGTCTGCCTTGAAGACAACTTCAAGGTCCAACCTCAAATGCCAGTTGTTTTATGGTGTAAACAGCCTCTACAATTGTGTATATAAACATCACTGATACAAAGATGTTTCTAACATCAGTTTGAAGTAATTTTTTTAAACATTCTACAATTGCCTACCATTGTGTCACATCTTAGTTTGCTTCATTTTTTTTTTTTTTTTTTAAGAAGTCTTCATGCCCAGAACAGAGCCCAGTACACGGCCTGAACTCACAATCCTGAGATCAAGACCTGAACTGAGATCGAGTCAGATGCTTTAACTGACTGAGCCATCCAGGCACTCCATTTTGCTTCATATTTTTCTCAGAAATTTCTCATTGCATTCTTTGTTCCTTGGATTTGTGACTTTATCATACTGACATTTTCCTACCTTCTCAATCATACTCTATAGTTCCTTTATCCCCCTCAGTGATCAACTTCCTGGAGTTCTCTCTCGTCAGCTCTAATCTGATACTATCCTGAACTATAGTTCTGGGATTTCTTTGACTTCTTTACCAAGTTAAATCTACTGCTTCCTGGGGGCGCCTGGGTGGCTCAGTTGGTTAAGCATCCAACTTCAAGTCAGGTCATGATCTCACAACCCATGGTGGGCTCTGTGCTGACAGCTCAGAGCCTGAAGCCTGCTTCAGATTCTATCTCCATCTCTCTCTGACCCTTCCCTGCTCCCTCTCTGTCTCTCTGTCTCTCTCTCTCAAATATAAATAAGAATTTTAAAAAACCCACTGTGTCCTGGATCCCATATATCCTTTCTTTGTATACTCTCCTGTTTTGTTGGAGTATACCCTATGGTCATTTTACAGAGAAAATGATGAAGAATGAATTTTCTGAAACTTTGCATGTCTGAATGTATTTTCAAATAGCCTTCATATTTGGCTAATAGTTTGAACATGATTTTTTTTCCTTAGAAATTTGAAGAACATCTTTTAGAAACTCTTAGTGTCTTTTGTCCATGTCACTGTGTAAAATTTCATTAGAATATTGGGGTGCCCAGGTGGTTCAGTCGGTTAAGCATCTAACTCTTGATTTAGGCTCAGGTAAAGGATCTCATGGTCATCATGAGTTTGAGCCCTGTGTCAGGCTCCACATTGAACATAGAACCTGCTTAATATTCTCTCTCTCCCCCTCTCCTTCTATCTCCCCCCCCCAAAAAAAAAAAAAAAAAGATTTTCTTTGTGGGAATATTTTTATAGTTCTGGACACTCGGTGAATCCTTTTACTGTGAAGACTCATGTCTTTTTTCCATTTTGGATAATTTCTTTCCATTTTTTTCTTTTATAATACTCCCTCCTCCACCATCACCAACACTCCTGCGTGTGCACACGTGCGCGCGCGCGCGCAGACACACACACATACTTTTTTTTGTACTGTCTTTCTAGGACTTTAATCAAAATTTGAATGTTCCAGTTTTGAACTCTTTGCCTCATCTTTTCACTAACATTTCCATATCTTTCTAATTTTCATTAACTTTATGGGAGTTTATCATTTTTTCTTTTTACTTCAGTGCTCATATTTTAATCTCTAGGAACACTTTTTTTATTCTCTAATAGTTCCCTTTGCATCACCTTTCTGTCCTTGCATTAAGAATGTAATATCTTGGGTCGCCTGGGTGGCTCAGTCGATTAAGTGTCCTACTTCAGCTCAGGTCATGATCTCACAGTTCCTGGTTTCAAGCCCCACGTCAGGTTCTGTGCTGACAGCCAGCTCAGAGCCTGGAGCCTGTTTCAGATTATGTGTCTCCCTCTCTCTCTGACCCTCCCCTGCTCATGCTGTCTCTCTCTCAGAAATAAATAAAGAAAAAAACATAAAAAAAAAAAGAATGTAATATCTTTGGTGTACCTGGTGGCTCAGTCAGTTGAGCATCCGACTTCGGCTCAGGTCATGATCTCATGGTTTGTGGGCTTGAGCCCCATGTTGGCTTTGTGCTGACAGCACAGGGCCTCCTTTGAATTCTCTGCCCCTCTCTCTCTGCCTCTCCCCTGCTTGCATGCTCTCTCTCAAAAATAAACATAAAAAAATTTTTTAAAAGAATGTAATATCTTCTTTAATCTCTCTGAATATCTTAGGTATTTATGGTATAATAAAAAATTCATCTGAATCTTGGCTATTTAACTTACCAGACAAGAGTTATAGCTATTCCATAGGCTTATCGTAAATATTAAATGAGATTATATATGAAAATGCTATTGTAAGTTATAAAATATATTAAGTATAATATAGAAAACGGATATTTAAGTTATTATATATTTCTAAATGATAATGTTTCTGAGTCTGGGAAATCAATGCTTTCATTAACCTGGCTTTCTAGTCTATTCCTACCATATTGTCCCGTACATGGAACAACTCCAGCCATGTGACACACAAAATTCTCCAAGTTATTTTTCATGCTTAAAAATGAGAACAAATTTAACAATACATAAATATTTCAATGTTAAACAAATTTATATAAAAGCATTAATATTTGGGGTGAACTACATCAAGACTGTCATCAAAAAAGTAGTTTTTGTGCTCTCCAGATGATACTGAAACAATTTAGTGATTCTGTCTTTTTTAAACATCATAGAGTAAATCAAAGCCTGACACTGGGCAATTTATTGAACTCCCAAATTTCCATTTTTTTGTCACTAATAGGGAGTCGATGTCAACCACATTTGTTATCTTGGGCTGTGCTTACCACATCTAATAATAAGTGGTAGCTATAATTCTAATAATGATGAATAAGACACATTATCTTTAATTAAGGATTTGTGGGGCGCTTGGGTGGCTCAGTTGTCTAAGCATCAGACTTCTGTTCAGGTTATGATCTCGCAGTTCATGGATTCTAGCCCCATGTTGGGCTCAGTGCTGACAGCTCAAAGCCTGGAGCCTGTTTCGGATTCTGTGTCTCCCTCTTTCTCTGCCCCTCCCCCACTCACACTGTCTCTCTTTCTCTCTTGACTCTCACTCAAAAGTAAATAAGCATTTAAAAAATTACTTAAACCATTTTTTTTTTAATTTAAGGATTTGAGGTTTTATGTCACCCTCATTTAATCACCAGATATTTGCTTGTCCCTACAATATAGCAGTGATCTTGATTCTGACAATACAAGGTCCATGCTCATCCTCTAGAAGTATGGCTACTGAACAGAAATGTCCAATGAGATGAGTGCTGCTGGGGAAGAAGGGGCAGAGATAGGTCAGATCATGCACAGTGCGCAAGGAGTGCTGAGGATTCGAGAAAGCTGCTGCAGGTTTCAGCTAAATGGGAGGGGCTCATGGGTCAGGATCACATAAAAAGATTACTCAGGTCAAATGTCATTTCCTCAGGGAAGCCCTCCTCGATACCTGGATGACATCTGGTTTCCCTATTACACACCTGGTCTTTCTTCTCAGAGTATCACAAACAGAATAGGTAGTAATATTTTTTAAACGTGCATGTAAATAGGATTTTTTTAAACAAATCATTCCATGTGTGTCCTATTTACTATTTAAATGACTTCTGTCGGGGCGCCTGGGTGGCTTAGTCGGTTAAGCGTCCGACTTCCGCTTAGGTCATGATCTCGCAGTTCGTGGGTTCGAGCCCCGCGTCGGGCTCTGTGCTGACTGCCAGCTCAGAGCCCGGAGCCTGTTTCAGTCTGTGACTCCCTCTCTCTCTGACCCTCCCCTGCTCACGCTGTCTCTCTCTCTCTCCTAGAAATAAATAAAACATTAAAAAAAAAATTTTAAATGACTTCTGTCATTAATTTTTGAAACACAATTTCCTCTTAATTATATTTTTAGTTTAGCACGTCCAAATTTTATGATGTTATTAAAGCGTTAAAAATAAACACCTGTGAATATGTGTGTGTATAAATGTATATAAATGGCATAATTTTAAATATAGAAGACCCTAATGCATATATACTTTTAACGCATATATGTTTAAGATATTAGATAGTAGCACTACTCTAAATTATAACATATACTCTTCAAAGCAAGACACTAAATATGCATGTAAGTCAACTATTTAATGACTGTTAAATATATTTGTAAATCTTTTCAGATTTTAACATTTTTTTAAAGTAAAAATAATTTACCCTTTCTTAAAATCATGACAGTAGTGCTAAAATCCTTTAACTCATTTCTTTTTGTTAAAACACCTACCATCTTTCAAATATTTGTAAAACCTATTGTGAACAACATGATTTTCTCATATGTAAGACAAACTAATTGATTTTTTTAGCAACAAAATAAGGTCGTGGGAGAAAAAGGAAGGAGATGATGCATTCATCCTAAATTGGCAAGGCTAGTGCAAATGAGAAGTAAAAGGTTATGTAAATGAAGGAGGTTAAGAGCCAAAAGGTTATGACACAGTTGGATCATTCTCATTACAGAAACAGTAACGTAGATGAGTACAATTTGCAGACCAGCTAAATCCAAATTGCACAAATGCACCCAAGGGAACTGAAACGATCTCCATAGTTTCCTTACACATAGAGCTAAACAATTTGAGGTTGAAAGGGTTGCTAAGTTATTTAGAAGAACTGTTTAATCTTTAACAGTAAACTATTAAACCAAAGAGATTTTTTGATCTATTACTGATTTCCAGAGAGCAATAAATTTATTATTCACACATTCTGAATGAGCTTGCATCAATCACTACAAGACAGTCAATCAAATTCACCTTGAAAAATGAAATGGCAAACGCATTTAAATTCAGGAAAGCCAATTTGGGGCAATTGACTGTAATTAAGAATGTTCACTGGGATGAGGTCTACTAGATTCATGAATATATAAGAAAGAGCCTTGAAAACACTAAAAGTTGAAGAGCAGAGTTGTGATTTTAACATCTAACTGGAAAAAAGATTGGAGAGGTTTGTGTGAGTGAGCACGTAACTGAACTTGTGACTGAGTGTGCATGAGTGAATTTAGGAGTCTGTGTGTGTGTGCCCACGCACATGCACACACATGCATGGGTGTGTGTGTGTGTAAAACTACAGTTAAGATTATCAAAAGGAGGAATTGCAATTCTTCTTCCCTCCCAGACCCCCAGCCTCACCACCAGCAGAGTGATATATTCCTCGTCTTTATTCTTCCTATAAAATAAAGACTTGGGATCTTGTGAGGTTCTACTTAAATTAGGGGAAATCGACAGGAAAGGCCTTGAAAAGTATACTGTAAGAAGAGTATGCCCTGGAAATGCAGTATTAGGAAAACTCACATTCTGAAACCAGGCTTTTAGAGAAAAGCAAAAGGTTTCCTGCTACCCTCGACTAGATACTATTTGAGCAAGGAACATTCACAGTTACCATTCCTGAAACCGCAAGACAGTCAATCCAGCGCAAGCTGTGCCTGCATGTGAAACAGGTCTTTTCACCATTAGTGTGAAGCTTAAAAAGATTGTGCTTTCCAAAGTGCAATTAAATTCAATGCCCTGAGCCTGCTATAGTCCCAGTAACACCTTCCATTGGCTTCTTCCCAAGGCGCGCCATATTGATGTTGCTGGCAAGCACTGTTGCCAATTTAATAAATACTTTTGACTACACGATCTTCAAAAGAGTAGTTCTATATTTAACCAAAGCACTTGCCATGATGCCAGAAATTAACATATTTGGTTGCCTTCAGTCTTCCAACAACAGTACTTGAACGGCTGCCAAGTGCAGAGCACTTGGGTAGGTGCCTCAGGAATACACAGCCGCAAGTGAGAGCGGGGTGTGGTTTAAAAAAAAGAAAAGTACAATCAACTAAAACACAAGGCAGAGTGCGGTAAATACCAAAAGTTTAATCCAAAGACCTTGGGTGCTCACTTAAGGCGGATGATGTATTCTCACTCCTCTTTTGTCCACTGTGGAAATGTGCTTCCAAAGACCCGCTCTCCCTGTCCCCCACCCCCACTCCAGGTTTCCTTCCTTTCCTGATTAGCGTAGATCCAGATGCAGACTGCGTTTTCAAGTTTCCTTCAATCTCCTAACCTTTCTGTCTTTTACCTCTTTCTACTCTGCAAATTCTCAACTAGAGAACTTCCCAAGCTTCCAAGGCTTCTGTCCTTAAACATACATATCCTTGATTGGAAATCTCACATAATTGTAGAGAATCATGCCACCGTTACCAAGTGAAGATATCTTACCTCAAAGAGACTTTCAGGACAACCTTTTAATCTTTTCATTTTCTTCAGCCGCATCTCTTGAGCAAATTTCCAGAACCTCACACAGTTCTATAAATGTGTACTATAAACTACTATTCAACCCTTACTCCTCACTCCCAGCAGAGAGAAAATCAAGGTCATAGAATGTGAACTCCCTCAGGGTCTAGTTCTCAGTCTTGCTTCCTAAGGCTTTTTTTCCCTCATATACTCTTATCCAAGCCTAATTTCCTCATCTGTGCTCTGAAGCTCAGCGGGTCTCCTCCAAGACCTTCCTTCAGCAAGTTTAGATCTTTTCATCTGCAATTGGTTCATCTCCACTGGCTCTTTCCTTTCCATCTGCAAATTTGTGTCAATCTCCTACTCTTGGCAAATAATGCATTCTTCATCATCTTTTGACTTCACCACATTGAGATGCATGATCATTGCTTTTTTTTAGATTTTAAAAGTTCACTGTAGAATATTTGAAGAATGCAGAAATGTATAATTAAATAAAAGTTACTATAATCCCATGGTCTAGAAATGATTATTTCAGTTTATTCTTTACCATATTGATATATTCCTTCTAGTACTTTATGTTTTTGTATGTGTGGGTTATTTTATTTTGTAACGGAATTTTAACTTAAGCTTAATATTCCTTAAATCCTAATGTGTTCACCTCATTATTTCAAGAATATTATCAAAAAGTATATTATTGGGGCATCTGGGTGGATCAGTCAGTTAAATGTCCTACTTCAGCTCAGGTCATGATCTCATGGTTCGTGGGTTCGAGCCTCATGTCGGGCTCTGTGCGGACAGCTCAAAGCATAGAGCCTGCTTGGGATTCTTTGTCTTGCTCTCTCTCTGCCCTTCCCCACTAGCTCTCTGTCTCTCAAAAATAAATAAACATTAAAAAAATTTAAATGAATATTATCTTTGTCAACAAGTATTTCTCGAAAAATAACTTTAATTGCAGCATGTTAGTCCATTTATTGGTGTAGCATACATTTTCTCCACACTGTGAGATGAACAATATTTTATAATATTTGTCACTTTAATCGGCAAATAAATATATATTTACTTAAATTTGTATTACTTCAATTATTAGAAATTTAAATATTATTTTATCTACATTTACTGGTAATTTTATCTTCTTTTATGAAATATCTATTGGTATATTTTGCCCACTTTTCTATTTATTTATGAGACTTTATGAGTATTAACCCTTCTTCAAATGTGTACCAGTAATTTTTCCACTTTGTTCTGTACCGTATAATTTTATTTATGTTATCGTTTTAAATTTAAATGATGATAGTTTCTTTTAGATTTGTTCTTTTTTTAAATTTTTTTAACATTTATTTATTTTTGAAAGAAAGAGACAGAGCTTGAGCAGGAAAGGGGCTGAAAGAGAGGGAGACACAGAATCAGAAGCAGGCTCCAGGCTCTGAGCTGTCAGCATAGAGCCTGATGCGGAGCTCTGACTCACAAGCTGTGAGAGCATGACCTCAGCTGAAGTTGGATGCTTAACCCACTGAGCCACCCAGGCGCCCCTCTTTTAGATTTATTCTGTTGCTTTTATGCACTATAAATCATCCCCATTCCTGAAAATAGACATTGTTTTATTTTTCATAGAGACTTCAATTGTTTACGTTTAACACTACACATCCTTGTAATTTATGTGGGGCTATAGTATGAGGTGAAAAGTCCAATTTAACTCAATCTTTTTAATAACAGGTAACAATGATATTAATAGCATTTAATAAACCACCATTCCTGTCTATTCTGATTTGTGTGCTGTCATGTTTCTTAGATACTCTATTAAGCCATCCTGTTGCCCTTCTTGCCTTCTGCTGCTCTGCTCCATTATCTCAAGCAAGCTGACCTTCAGAGACTTTTTCCACACTCCTTACTAATAGACCATCAGAACTTCTGGTAGGAGACACTGATCGGAGGAGAAGAGGAGCCAACACCTCTCTTCCCTCTTTCTGTTTCAGGTGATATGTTGGACAGAGGCTGCACTTCTCTGGCACGTTGTCCCTGCTTAGACAGCCGTCCCAGGATTTCACCTGGTTCCCTGGCTGACCCAGCCCTGAGCTCTAGGAACTCTGCCCCCTTCTCATGCTCCTCCAGCCTAGGGATAGGGCAGCTGTTGCTGTGTTGTTAATCTTTGGGTGACTTCTTAGTCCTTTTTATCACCAGTGTAACCCATTGCCTGCATTAAGTTCCCTCTGCTTTAAATATTCAGTTTGATTTCACTTTTCCTCTTTGGAACCTAACTGATAGAGCTAGCATTCTGGTCATTAATGCACGTGTACTTTTCTGTACCACGTCTACAATTTTAAGGACTGCAACTTTTATAAAACATTTTAATTATACTCAGCTTTTTAAAACATATTATTCCCTAATTTTATTTTGAAAAAACTAATTTTTTCAAGTGAACCTTAAAATTATTTTCTCATTTTTTTTTTAGATTTTATCGTATGAACATGCTTCAAGAAACACTCACATGCATAAACAAAAATACCTATACAAAATGTTTGTACTAGTAAAAAAAAAATGAAAACAACCAAGTTTAAATACATTTACAATATAAATTACACAATGCGATGCCCTAGGTCTTTAAAAACGATCTGGTATACACCCTGCTATGGGAGTGTAAACTGCTATAATTATTTTGGAAAACTCTTTGGCAGTATCTACTAAAAATAGATATGTCAGTACCCTATCACTTAGCTCTTCCACTCCTAGGTATATATCCAACAGATATATATGCATATGTTCATGAAAAGACAGATACAGAATGTTCCCAGCATCTCTCTTCATAATATTCTCAGTCTGGGAACAACACAATGTTCCACTAAAAGAGGAATGTGTAAATTGTATTATAGTCATGTAATGAAATATGGCAATGAAAAGCCAAACTACTGAATGACTTCTAAATATTGAGCATGAGACCAGACACAATAATAACATACTGCATGATTTCATTTACATGAAGTTCAAGAACGGGTAACATTAATCAGTGCTGAAAAAAGTTGTAATAGTGTTTACCTTTAGGAAATCATGAATGGAAAGTGACCTGAGGGAGGGACGGTTTCTATACTCTTTTGTATGTATGATAAATTTCAATTTTAGAAGTTAAAAATGTATAAGGTAGATCCATATGTATTGATGTAGAAAGATATCCAAGTTATGCTGCTAAGTTAAATAAAATAGTTGTTGGAGGGTACATAAAGAGAGTCCATATGTGTTTAAAAAAAGACTGCCATATATATGTGTGTGTGTGTGTGTGTGTGTCTAAATATATATTCATGTGTGAGTACTTACACACATACACACACACTCAACAGAAAGTAAGAGAATGAGAGACTTGGTTTGCATTTTTCCCCACAAATATGAACCATTTTCATAATAAAAAAAACTCAATGGAAAATTTGTGTTACATTGTATTGAAACTATAAGTTAAGTTAGGAAAATAATTTTATCTCACAATATTGTTTTCCTAGCCAGAAATATGGTATGTCTCACCATGTGGTATTCATCTCCTTTTATACCCTCTAGTCAAGCTTTTAAACTTTCTTCCTATAAATCGTGCATGACTCTTGAGAGGTTATTCTTGTGGGTTAGTCATTTATTTACTATTGCTCTTATGAATTAAACTAATAGCTAAGCTTCTCAAATGAAAAGTCTAACCTTCTATTTCCTTATTTCGCATTCACTTCTAACCTGCTCAACCCTAACGAAGGTTTTCTGGCAGAGATTATCAGTTGCCAAGTACAACAGATGGCTTCTGTTTTTCAGCATGACACTTGTAGACAGTCATTAATTCATTAATTCAATAAATATTTGTTGATCACTTGATATATGCTAGACATAGTGCCAAACACTGTAGGTTCAAATACCACCTCTACCCTCAAATTGTTTATGTCTTATTGGAGCAAACAATGAACTGATACTTATAACACACTGCAGTATGTGCTGAAGTGGAGATAAGCACAGTATTCTATGGACAGACATCAGAGGGACACCTGCCCAGCCTTGGGTTATTAGAAACCACTTTCCTAGAACAGATGTTGTATAAGTTGAAGCCTAACATTTATAAGAATGATGAACATTCTAGGCATAGGGAAGATTACTTCATTATCTACAGAAGGTCAGAATCAAGAGAAAGAACAGCATATTTCAACACATTTAGGAAATGATAATAAATCAATATGGCTGAATTATAGAATGTGAGGTAGGTAATTGTAGAAAGTTAGACTACAACAGTAGACAGAAGGCTGGTCCTAAGGGCTTTAATGCCATCCTAAGGAGTTTGGAGGTGAGTGACAAGCCACTAGAAGTGTCTGTTTGTTTGTTTCACTAGAAAATTTTATCATACTATTTTTTAACTTTTAGATTTTTCTTAAAATTTAGTTAACATACAGTGTTATATTAGTTTCACGTGTACAATATGGTGATTCAACAATTCTATGTATTTCTCATAGATAAGTGCTCATCAAGATAAGTATAGTCTCAATTCCCTTTATCTATTGCACCCATCTCCCCACCCACTTCCCCTCTGGCAATGAAGATTTTAAAGGCAGGAGTTGATATGATCAAATTTGCATTTTGGGAAACTGAATTAAGCTGAATTGTGAAGAGCATATTAGAATGGCAGAGGCCCTGGTAGCAAGGAGCCCCTGCTTGTTTTAACGATCTAGACAGTGGAACTGAAGAGAAGTCATATAGAGACCAGAGATTTTAAACAAGCAAAAGTAAGGAAAACTCAATAATTAACTGGAAATAGGAGGTAAGGATTGAGTAGAGTTAAGGATGAAAGCAAGGTTCTGACCTGGCAGAGGGAGTGAACTGTGGGCTCCATTGACCAAAATGAGACAAACAAGAACAATTTTGCAAGGGCATGGAGTGAGGGGATACGGAGTTTAGTTTAAGAAATGTGGATTTTGACTTGCTTGTACAAAATAGCAGCAGACAGTGGGATATAGGGGCTTTGTCTTCAAGAACCATATTTGGGAAGGAATACTAGATTTGAGAAGCACGAGCATTGGGCAGGGAATTACATGCAAGTGGATGGGATCACCAAGGGTTAAGAACACAGAACAAGCAATTAATTAAATCTCTGTTCAGTCCGATTTGAGTAACTCTGTTTTGCTTTGGAAATCTTTGGTATCTTGCTTTTGCTACCTGCTAGCTCCGGGGCCATCCTTAGGATCTTTAACTTCTCTGTAAGGTGACATATTAATAGTATCAACCTTATAGGGTTTTATAAAAAATAAAATATCATCTCTAAAAAGCATTTAACACAAGTAAAAATTTGATGACCATTAGCTATTATTACTATTGCTGTGGTTGTTATAAGTTTGAAGATAAACTCCAATGACCTGACTTCTTTTAAAAGGAATACAGAAAAATAACTCATGAAAGAATCTTAGAAGCAACAGCCAGAGAGTTAGGGGGAAAATTCAGAGACTGCAATGTCACATAGGCCAACGTGGGGAAGGGAGGGAAGGAAGGAGCACCTGAAGAAGAAAAAGTAGACACCAGTTTAAAATGCAGTGATAGGGGCACCTGGGTGGCTCAGTTGGTTAAGCATCCCACTTCAGCTCAAGTCATGATCTCACCATTGGTGGGTTGGAGCCCCGCATCGGGCTCTGTGTTGACAGGTAGCTTGGAGCCTGGAGCTTGCTTCGGATTCTGTGTCTCCCTCTCTCTCTGATCCTCCCCTGCTTACTCTGTATCTCTCTCTCAGAAATAAAACATTTAAAAATAAAATAAAATAATTTCATTATAGTGATAGAAGTAAAATAGGAGCTTATTTAGCATCAAACTTTCTTAAAGCATAGATTTACTTGTGTTCTACAAACAAAAGCTTGGAGGGGCGCCTGGGTTGCTCAGTCAGTCGAGCATCCGACTTTGGCTCATGGACTTGGGCTCAGGTCATGATCTCATGGTTTGTGGGTTCCAGACCCACATCGGGCTCTGTGCTGACAGCTAGCTCAGAGCCTGGAGCCTGTTTCAGATTCTGTGTCTCCCTCTTCTCTGACCCTCCCCTGCTCATGCTGTCTCTCAGAAATAAATAAAACATTAAAAAAGAAAGAAAGACAAGCTGGATTACGTTTAGGCTGAGGAATGAAGAAGGTGAAAAAAAATGAAGATAGTCTTTATAGTCATTTTTTGTGAACAGTTAAAGATGATGGAGAAAGATGGATGGGGGAAGAACTTTGGCTGGTTGTTGATATGACAGTGAAGACTCAACCATGGACATGCTGATAGGAAGAAATCTTCGATAGAGGGCACTTGTACATCTTGAAGAGAAAAGATGGATGGCCAGCCAACCAAAGAGGTAAGGATGAGGTGGGAGAAGACACAGGAGCAGGAAGGTCCTTGATCAGAAGGAAGAACATCTGTTCCACTGTGACAGAGGGAAGAGAGGCAAGAGAAGGGGGCAGGAGTTGGGAGATTTGCAAATACAGAGGGAGGAGTCTGAGGGAATTTCCATCCATCTAGTGTTGTCTATTTGTAAATTATCTGCTCTAAATGAAGAGTGAGAGAGAGATCAAAGGGTTCAGGAGAAAGAAAATTTTAAAAAACTGTGGAAGTTGAAAAAGGGAACCAATTAGAGAAAGTCAGAAAATTTTCCAGGCAGATACCAGGACCCAGTTGTTACTGAAACTGTTCATTTGTCAGACCATCAGTCTTTTGTTTGTGCTATTTTTCTCCAGTAGTACTTAATAGCCCAGGAAGGAAAATGGGGAAAGTAGGTAATGAAAGAGCCTTAAACTTTGGTTTTGTTGGTAACAGGGGAAGGAAAGTGGCCAGAGTTGAGAGATATGGCAAGAAAAAAGTTTAAACATTGGAGCATGGACAGAAAAGGAAGTGGAAAAAAGAGGGAATTGTGGATCAAAAGACAGGGAGTGAAAAATTATAGATCCCAATGAGGCTGTGGAAATAGTGTTGAGAAGTAGGAAGATAAGACTTTGTGATACAAAAGCAGTTGTGAATATTTCAGAAAGGGGCACTGTCTAATGAGAGCATAGTCTGGGCTGGAGCTGCAGACGTGGTGCTCTGAAATGGACTGGATGTGAAGATTGTTGGTGTGGGAAAAGCCAAGCTAATGGGAAGCTAAGCTATTATGATCACTGAAGCTACACTAGATAATGGCAGGAATAGAAAGAAAGATCTATCAGGTGCCAAAATATGTGACGAATGAAAAGTAGTGACTGGGAAGCTTATGAGAACAAAAAAGGTATGAAAGGTGATACCCTAAAAACATCATGGACCTCTAAGCAGGAGTAAGATGAGATAAAAGTCTGGATGGCCATTGAGGCTTGAGGATTTTGACCCTAGCTTGGTGTGGGAAGTGGGTGGAGCCCACCTGAACAGATGAAGAAACCAGTTTTCAATGAAAGCCAAGGCATGGGATCAATAGTCTCTACAGAAGGTAAAGATGTGAGAGAGATAGACTGCATAATGGCGTCAGAGAAGGCAATGTGCAAGGTCTGGGAGGTGGTGAATGCAGGAGAGAAACCTTTTCAACATGGCGATGGGAATGTGGAAAACACACAGTGGAAAGCTTTAAATTAAGAATAGTAACCACAAATCACAGGAATGTGCAGCACGATGGGTTCACTGATTCTAATTGTAAACATTCCACGCCTCAACTATTGTAGCAAACTTCTAACTGGCTATTCTGCTTCCAGCTTTGCTCTTTTAAATTCATATTACATGATATATCTGGATTCGATTATATAAAATGTACTTCTAATCCTGTCATTCATCTCCTTGATTAAAACCCTCCTGTGGTGTTTTTTGTTTTTGTTTTTGTTTTTTATCAAATCTTCAATGCTAATTGTAAACTCCTAAAATTAGCATTGTATATACATCTCTACAGTTATCTGGCTCCTGTCCACCTCCCCAGCTTTATCTCCTAGCAGACCTTCAAATGCTATAGGTTGTCCCTTCATGACAGTGAACTACACGAAACTTCCCCAAACTCTGCACACTCTAAGTGAAGATAAGTGAAAAAGAATATTCCAGGTAGAATAAGCAGTTTAAAGAGACATGAGAATTGGGAGCTTTGAGAAATGTCAAAAGATAGAATTTAACTGGACACCGAAACATAATTAGATGGTAAGACAGGAAAAATAAGGATTGCTCATAGCTTTGATTCTTGAATCGAGGACTGCCTCTCTGAAATGTGTTACAGTGTAGGTGCGGTTAATTTTTATCAAGGAGTTTAATTGTATGTACCTCCCAGGCTAAATATTTTGTATTAAGATACACTTGTCTGGTGTTACTATTAACAATTCCTGTTTACCTGACCTTTTCCTCAACTTTCCAAGTTTTATATAGTCAAATTTTTGATGTTGAGAGGCGTATTGTTTAAGAGATACTCTTCACAGCAAGTAACTCATAACAGACACCTTGCAAAAATGTGTGTGAGTTTGTATATTTTTCAAAGATAATGAGGAGAAAGATTTAAAATCTGTTCAAATGTTTTCTGGCAAAATGTACATGAGTCGTGCCAAAAGGAATTGCATATTGCATGCCTTCAATCTGTTTTTGAAATATTTGTACATATAGGCAACATCTGTTCCACTGGACAGAGATATACTGTAAGTGCTAATAACTTTGGAAAGCCCTGGTTTTAAAAGTTTGTACTTGAAAATTAAATATTTTTTAAACAGATACATGCTCTCTAAATGAACTTTGGTTTTTAAAAATTACAGTAATTATAAAGAAAATATTTTACAAAATAAACCAAAGTTTAAAACTTAAGGAAGTCTCCCAACCACTTAATCATGTGTTGAATTTGTCTCCTGGCAAAATATAATATTGCAACCCAGCTGTTTTAGGCATAGCTGGAGGTGCGGTGCAGTGTGGAGAGAGAAATAAAGGTTCTATCAACAAACATATAAGAACAGATTTCAACTTGAGGTAAAAGCAAAAACTATGTAGTCTTGAGAGAACACGAATGGGAGTTTAAAAATCCCAGTGTAAGGGAAATGATGAAAAAATGTCATTGGACAGCAAAGAAAAGGGAAATGATTTGGTGGAGATCCCTGATCTTGCCAGCACACACCAAGAGTGGACCAGTTCAGGATTAGTAAACACTGTAAGTACTAGTGCATCATCACTGACCAGATTTGTCAACTGGATTAATATTGTTTCAGAAAGTATAGGTCTGTATCAAAATAGATGAAACTAAAAGTCACTTTATAAAAATAATCTGCCTTATGGTAAATTATATGAAGTGATAGAAATTTCTTTTTGATGGCTACAGGAGGAATGTCTTTGACAAGGTGCTTATTGTCATTAGGCAGTATTTTTCGAATTTCAGCGAATTTTGCATTAGTGGATAATGAAATCCATTTGAGTTGATCATAACATTTTAAAAATGAAAAATAATAGTTTAAAATGACATCATGTTATAGATAATATGGGTGTGAGAATTGTTAGCATTCTGTTTCAAATGTGTATGCGTGAGAAAGATAGGGAGTTTATTTCTTATTGTAGTTCAGGGTTTTTAAAATGTTACATTTTCTCCTCTTTGGAGGCTGACCTAGTTGCAATTTGGTCTACAGAGCAGATCTAAATCAGAGAAGACACTGGGACAGATAAAGTCTTGGGTATCACAGACTCTTCTGAGGGTCAGAAGTGCAGGGAAACCAAGTTGACTAGGGTCAAATCTAAGGGGGTGTGACGGAGAATGGGTGGATTGGGAGTCCCAAAAGTTGCCCTACTGCTACTGTTACAACTTAGGGAGCTTAGACTGGACTTCGGAGGAAGAGGGGTATTTCCATGCTCCTCCATGGAACATTTACTCCATTTCCTTATGGTACACAAGAAAATAAGAGTAAGGGAGTACTTGACTGGCTTTATAATCAACAAAGGAAAGTGCACCTTATTAACCAGTATAAGTTGTGAAATCAGTATTCTAGGGCCCATAGGTATGAGTCACCCAGATGCTAAACATCTCATGTGATTTAGGAATTCACATGCCTAAAGCAAGGAACAAAAACCTGCATATCCAGTGAGTAGAAAAGCCATTGTTGTGTAATTGAATGACAAATATAGCAATACTTTTCTTATCCAGCCTTATCAAAAAGTGAGGTGTTCAAAGACTGGTAAGGATGGTTGCTGGGGGAGGGGAACTAAGTGGCTAAGAAATAGGTTAGGAGGGACATTTAATTTTCACTGCACATACTTCTGCAACTGTTGAATTTTAAGCCATATGCATTTTACCAGTTAAAATATAATATAATTTGCATTTAGGAAAATAAAATAAGTGTCACATTAGTGAAATTTTTAGATACAGTAGCTCCATAGAGAACACCTTCTTGGGTCTTTAGCCAGTAGTCATTCTCCTGGATCCTTTTGTTAAAAATCCCTGGTTTTTCTCCCAGTGGTAATATGTCCAAGCACCAGAAGATGAAGATTAACCTACCCAAGTCAGTGATGGCAGGAAAAACCATGACCCTCAAGTGTGGGAGAGCCTGCCCTGAGGAAAGTGCTGTTCCAGATGCAGAGGCATGGACAGAAGGCCCAAGAGAGGAAACTGAGGCAATTATTACAGTGCCAACATACCTGCCAGGGTAATTCCTTCCGCCCTCCTCTCTTGTGCTAAACCATGAGAGAAAATTTTTTTATCCACAGCTAAACCAATAAATGTGCACACACTCATGTGTGCACACATACACAATCTTTTAATGCTGGCAATGGCAACCAAAATTAGCTTTCACAGACAAGTCTTCTCAAATACACACATAAGAATACTATCAAAAATCACAAAACGTTTGAAGGAAAGTCATAATGAAAGGAAGCAACAAATAATTTAAAGAATCATAAATATTTTCAGTGGGATATGAGAGGCTGTCTTAACCATGAAAAATAGCAGGCTGGATTATAAATCTTGAAAATAAGAAATATGTGGTTGTTAGTACTGAAAGAGAGAGAGAGAGAGCGATGGACTGAATAGCTGTATAATTATGCTGGAAAAGTAAACTAGAGAGCTAGACTGTTAAGGCAGTGAATTCTCCAGGGCGGCCAAAGGTGACAGACTGGAGATGGGGAAAGAATGAAATATGACAGCAAATCCAGAAGATTCAACATTCAACCCATGCGAGGAAATCATCAAAGGGGTAAGGGATGCTGAGAGCTGAAAACATACATCCATTTTCCATTTAAAATTGACCATCTAGGGCTAAGCAGAATAAACCAAAAGGACAACTGCCTGGAAACACTTGGAAAAATGCAAAAGAGAAAATAAAATGTGAAAATCCTTAAAATGTGAAGAGACAGAAGTAAAAATTTAATTACATAGAAATGAGATTGAGATAGACTTTGGTAAAAAAAAAAAAAATTAAAAAGATATAAAAAGACAATGGAACACTTCTCAAGAACTCTAAAGGAGAAAACTGTCTGAAACCAGAAGTTTATGCCAACAAAAATAATTCATATTAGAAAAAAATATTGAAAGAAGGCAGAGAAAATGTATACATGATAGAAAACTTGATAACTATAAACTTTTTTTTTTACAAATAGTTTATTGTCAAATTAGTTTCCACATAACACCCAGTGCTCATCCCCATGAGTGCCCTCCTCCATGCCCATCCCCCCTCCCCCCTACATCCATCGGTTCTCAGTTTTTGTCAGCCTTCAAGAGTCTCTCATGGTTTGCCTCTCTCCCTTTCCCCCACCATTCCCCCCCTTCTTCTCCCCCTTGGTCCTCTGTTAAGTTCCTCCTAATCCTCCTATACGTGCAAACATATGATATTTGTCCTTCTCTGCCTGACTTATTTCACTCAGCATAACACCCTCAAGGTCCATCCATGGTGCTACACATGGCCAGATTTCACTCTTTCTCATTGCCATGTAGTATTCCATGGTATAGATGCACCACATCTTCTTGATCCATTCGTCCGTTGATGGACACTTAGGCTCTTTCCATGTTTTGGCTATTGTGGAGAGTGCTGCTATGAACATTGGGGTACATGTGCTCCTATGCCTCAGCATTTCTGTATCCCTTGGGTAAATTCCTAGTAGTGCTATTGCTGGGTCATAGGGGAGTTCTATTAATTTTTTGAGGAACCTCCACACTGTTTTCCAGAGGGGCTGCACCAGTTTGCATTCCCACCAACAGTGCAAGAGGGTGCCTGTTTCTCCACATCCTCGCCAGCATCTCATGTTCTCCGATTTGCTCATTTTAGCCACTCTGACTGGTGTGAGGTGGTATCTCAATATGGTTTTGATTTGTATTTCCCTGATGAGGAGGGATGCTGGGCATCGTTTCATGTGTCTGTTGGCCATCTGGATGTCCTCTTTGGAGAAGTGTCTGTTCATATCTTCTGCCCATATCTTCACTGGGTTGTTTGTTTTTCGGGTGTGGAGTTTGGTGAGTTCCTTATAGATTCTGGATATCAACCCTTTATCTGATATGTCGTTTGCAACTATCTTTTCCCATTCCATTGGTTGCCTATTAGTTTTGTGGGTTGTTTCCTTTGCTGTGCAGAAGCTTTTTTTTTTTTTTTTAACTATGGTAAGCAAAGTCCACACATACTAGTTACAGCACAATATAAATGAGATACATGCTTCTACTGAAAGTTAGACATTTTTCAAATTTGGTAAAAACAAACAAACAAAACCTATATTTAAATGTGTGCCTATTCTAGGCAACATGATATAAAGACATCTGAAAAGAAAAATAATGGAGAAAAATATAACAGAAAATTGCTAACAATTTCCCTTGAATGTTCAAGGGAACATTCATTGAAATTTACCATTTTTCAGTCCACAAAAGAAACCTCAACAGGCAAAATTCTCTGATCGCAAAGCAATAAAATCATAGAGCCACTCACAATTACAAAGTGTTTACTCTGTGCCAGGTATTATTGTTCTAAGAGATGGCTGTTAGATGTCAGTTAAGCATCCAACTTCGGCTCGGGTCATGATCTCGCAGTCGGTGGTTTTGAGCCCCGCATGGCTCTGTGCTGACAGCTCAGAGCCTGGAGCCTGCTTTGGATTCTGTGTCTCCCCCTCTCTCTGCCCCTTCCCTGCTCATGTTCTGTCTCTCTCTGTCTCTCAAAAACAAATAAACGTTAAAAAAATTTTAATGCCATTTTTTATTTGGTAAGTACGTAATACAAGAAGAAACCTGCTTCACTTAATGAAGTATACCTATCTAAAATCAGCAGTGCCATATTAGAAAATCGAATGAAAAAAAAAAAAGCCCTGGTCATAGTTGAAAATGATGGAGAATTAAATAAAATAACTAGGAATAAAACTAGCACAAATGTGCGATATCGATAGCAAAAACTTTACTGTAAGACATAAAAGAAGATATAATTATATAGAGAAACACAGCCCATTCTTAATAGAAAAAATATAGTAAAGGTAGTCATTCTCTGCTAACTAAACTATAAAATAAATATATAATCCCAATTCAAAGCCTAACAAGATTTTTTAAATGAAACTTGACAGTCCAGTTCTCAGAAAAGATGCAAAAACAGCAACAAAATGTATTAACAGAAATAAAAAGATGGAGACTTTGCACTATTAACTTACAAAGTATACTATAAATATATGTTTATATTGTTATATATACTAACATATATATATAATCTAATATATAAATAGTTTAGCATTAAACTATTTAATAAAACACTTTTAAAGACTATTTCCTTTCCTTTGTGTTTTTAAAATATTTAATTTCTAATATGTTAATAAAATAAAACTTTTGTTAAATAGTTTACAAATATATTCCCCTAGAATGTAAAGGGTATATATTTGTAATCTTGGAGCACATATATCTTATATATGGAGTACATATATCACACATATATCTTGACAGATATAAGTGCATATATTGTAAAAGAAACTATTGACATATTTGACATTCATATAGAAAACATATGCCTGACAAAAGAATGATATTTCTAACCATATTATTAATTTTCAACACAAAGTTTAGAATTTTCAGAAGAAAGGGCTCAAAACTCAGGAAGCTAAAGGTAGACAAGGAAAACTACCAAATGTTCAAGGTCTGCTATGTAACTGACACTATACTAGGGGCTTGGCATAGCCTATCCCATTTAGTCTTAGAGAATTCTCATCAAACCAGAAAGGTGTAATTACTGTGGTCATCTTGCTGAGGAGGAAATCTCATATCAAGTAATTGGCTGGAGTAGAATTCAAACCCAATGCCTTCAATACCACCTTGACTCCCTGCAAAATAAGTAAACATGAGAAATTATACAAAATAGTGCATGAGTGCTAAATAGTTTGCCAAAATAGTAAGCCAATTAGAATTTGGTAGATTAATTTAAGATGGAAGTAAGCAATTAAAATGCACTCAAAGGAAATAGTTATTTAGTACAGTGTATGGTAGATAACAGATAAGAAGAAGGAAGCAGGAGACTCACTGTGAAGCTGTTGAAATGTTTTAGTGTTACACTGGTAGCACCTGCATGAGTCTTGTAGGCATGAATCTGTAAAATGTTTTAAAGTACTAAATAACAGCATATAGAGCCAGACTCAACTGTAAAAGAAATAATTTCAATCTACTTCCTTGGTTTTAAGTTAGGCTGCTGGTGTGCTGACAGCAGTGATAGGGTTAGTAACGAGTAGTGGTAATTAGTGAAAAATGAGACCTGAGACTGCCTCTCATGGATTCATGTAAATTGTCACTACATCTGTATACCTGCGTTCTGAATACTACATGCAGTGGAACATGTCTTGGGATGTTCGTGGCCTACTGAGTAGAGGCAGTAGAAGCCTTGTCAAAAATGTTCTTTAGGAGGCATTTGGGGTTGGACTTCATATTGGAGTATTTGCCGATTACAGAAAGAATGGAATCTCTATAGAGGAGATTCGATTGTTCAAGTTAGCAGATAACAGGATTTGCTCAGTGCATTTAACATTCTTTCCTAGGAATAATTTTGAAGTATTTATAATGTTTGAAGTAGTGTCAGTCCCTGCCCTATGTGAGAAGTCAAGAGTTGAAGTAACTTCAGTCTACTGGGTTTCTACCGCCTGATCCCGGAAGCAGTCTCTTCAAAGTCCTGCAGTGTTTTAATAGCTTTGCAGTGAATATGGCCATTCAAATTATAGGATTGGAGGTGCCTAGAGTAAGGCCTTGGCCCAGCACACTAACTAAAATATGCAAATGTGCCTACTAGTCTCTCCCCTGTATGCCTCACTTATGTGATTTGATGTTTGCCTCATTTTGTCTGCTTTCATCCAGTGAAAATAGCAGCTCCCATTCGCCCTGGGCCTGGCAAGCATCTGGCTCTTCCCAGTCTCTTATGGGACTCAATTCTGCATCCATACCCAGCGGGACTGGCTTTCACGTGAACTGACAGCCTAGAATCCAAGTACTTCTTCCTCTGACTGTTCCCATGTTTGCTGAATTCCCAGCCCCTCTCTTTGAAAAGGAACATTTTTCACAGATGTGAACAATTCCCCACTAATAAATTAGGGGGAATTATCTGAATTAAACAAAAGGGGAAAATTTAAATATCAGTGTTCGGTTATTATGGAACATAATCTCCCTACTATAAACATGTACAAATACTCATTGTGATGGGTTGTAAAAATCTTTTTAAAATTTATATTGTTTGCTATGGCCGAAAGAATTCTTAGCTGTTTCTACTTTGGACATTTGAGTTAGAATGTAACATTTGTGGGTAAATATCATGTTAGCTAGATGAAGGCTGCTGCCTGGTATAAAACAGAGTTTTCCATTGGAAAAAAAAAAAAAGAAAGTAAATGTAAAATAATACGCTTATATATTTGTGAGATTAAAGCTACCTAAAAAAGGAGAAAAGAATGAAAAGAGTGAATCTAAGTTTTTCTCCTCTAATAAAGACCTATAAACTAGAAATTTTTTGTTTTCCTCTTTGAAAATACATTCTAGTGCCTTGAGTGTTTTGGTTTTTTTTTTTTTCCTCAACATATAATTGATTCTTGGAATGACATTCCCTTTGAGTGTGGACAGTTGTGCCTTTGGGACAGACGCAGTTGCTTCTACCTTTGTCATTTTGAACAACAGTGATAGTCGAAGGCTATTTTCTCCCAAAATTACCACTTAAGAGACCTAGAAAACTGAGCAATGTCATTTTGTATGTTTATAAAAGACAAAGCAATCTTTCTACTATAAACCAAGTAGAGGAAAAAGACGATTGAACTAATGGTATTTTTATCCCTGGGAATATACAACGTCATTAAAAATAGAAGCATGTAAAATATTTAAGGATATAGTAAAAATGGTGGAGTGTTGAAATTTTTGAAAAAGATTTAAAAAGTAGGAAAAATTTTTGCAGACAAGTAAAAAAAGTAAAGGAACTCTTTTTTTAAAAAGACTACAGATTTAAAAGCCTTTTCAATGTATTTTTCTTATCTCTTTTTTGAGAAGAGGCTTTGTATAAAAGAACAGAATGTGCCTCACATAACCAGTGAATACTGGAAAAGATAGATTATCCACTGATTTATGACTAAGTAACTTATCCTTTTAGCTGTAATGATAAATCATCATTTTCTCTTACAAGTGAATCGTAATTCTCATGAGCCAAGATGGTGGATCTATCAGGCTACAGATAAAAATTCAAAATCATGTAACTTGAAGGAACCAAATATATAAACATCAAAGCTAGAAAAATACCCAAAAACTAAGAATCAGTTCTGTGTGATGTAAGTATAAATATGTCTAGTATATATAATTTTTTCTCTTCCCCTGAGTTTGCATGTAGATTTAGAGATTATGAAATGAACATGACTAGTAAGGGCCTAACTCAATATAGTATAATGAAATACATTTATAAGCAATAAATTGTTTCAATGCACTTATGAGATTGTGTGCCATTTAGCATCAAACTGAAGTTGCATTAAACACAAAATTTGATAATACTGTATTTGTTAAACAACCCATAGTACAGTGTCTTGTATTTATGAATTATTAATATTTTACCAAATTTATTTGATAAGAACTTTTATCATTGTCTTCAAGTTAGAATTCTAACCTACATATTAAACTTTATTTTAAATTATCCCCTATTATTTTTACTATACCATTATCAGTATTGCAAATCCTTGAAAACTTCCAAATTGAGGGGCTCCTGGGTGGCTCAGTCGGTGAAGTCTCTGACTTCGGCTCAGGTCATGATCTCGCGGTTGGTGGCTCGAGCCCCGCATCGGGCTTTGTGCTGACAGCTCAGAGCCTGGAGCCTGTTTCAGATTCTGTGCCTCCCTCTCTCTCTGCCCTTCCCCGTCTCATGCTCTCTCTCTCTCTGCCTCAAAAATAAATAAAAACATTAAAAAAAAAAAAAAGGAAAACTTCCAAATTTAGTCTTTTTAAACCTGATACTTATTTACCTAAGTATCTGATAAAATGAGAAAGAAAAAAGGCAATCATAGTGTTGGGAAATTATTCAAATTTTTACACAATTTAAAAATTATTTATAAAAAAATTTAGTTAGAATGTTGACCTTCCTATAAATTAAAAAAGAAAAAGTTTATAGCTCTCCTTCAAAATGTTTTCAGAGGATTTTACTATATGGTTAAATAATTTTTCTATTAGAAAAATAATATATGGGGCGCCTGGGTGGCTCAGTCTGTTAAGCATCCGGCTTTGGCTCAGGTCATGATCTCACGGTTCGTGGGTTCGAGCCCCGCGTCGGGCTCTGTGCTGACAGCCAGCTCAGGGCCTGGAGACTGTTTCAGATTCTTTATCTCCCTCTCTCTCTGACCCTCCCCTGCTCATGCTGTCTCTCTCCCTCTCTCAGAAATAAATAAAACATTAAAAATTTTAAAAAAATAATAATATATTAATTCTTAAATGTATGAGGCATTGAGAAGTAGCAATATCATTAATAAAAGAATTCACTCTAAATTACCTAAAAATATTTTTCCTACTGCATTTCCAATTCAACCTAAAAGAAATCAATCTGCTCACAATTTTTGGAAGTTCAACATTCAATATTGTATCATAAAGATGTATTTTTCTCACATCATGCCCACAAAATCAGCATGAGCTATTATATCCCCTCTCCACATAAGAGAAATTGAAAATCCAATGAGGTCATGCCTTTGCCTCATCAGATGCAAAACAGATTTATTGTCCATGTTTTCTAGTTTGCTGATATTTTCATTTCAAAGAAGCTCATATTCTCAGTTACATACTTGAAATAACCATAGTCTAGAAAAAAACTTTAAATTAAAATGAAATGACCTTTAATATTGGCATTAAACTTCTGATGATCACCATCATCAAATGCATTATCATTTCCATAGGAGCACATGAACAGAATACAAGCTGGCAAATATTTTGTGCAGAAGAAAGGTATTTTAAGCCCATAAACAAGGTATTATGTGTTCCACTAGAACTTTTTTCTATATCTAGATTATGTTTTCCTTTTCTTTTTTAAGTTTGTTTATTTTTGGAGAAAGAGAGTGTGCAAGGGGCAGAAAGAGAAGGAGAGAGAAAATCCCAAGCAGGCTCCTCACTGAGAGCACAGAGCCCAATGCGGGGCTTGAAATCATAAACCGTGAGATTATGAACTGAGACAAAACCGAAAGTAGGGTGCTTCACTGACTGAGCCACCCAGCTGCCCCTATGTCTAGATTATTTTTAATGATAAAACTTAAAAGTGCCTAACTGAACCTTAATGTAATATTTATCAGTGTAAAAAATATCTTGATATGATATATGAATCAACTAGGAACAGTTTTATTTGTGTAGCAGGGTGCCTGGTAAGCTAAGCCTTTTTTTATTAAGCAAAAAATGTCACATTTGAGCCAATTTTGAGGAGATTCATGAAGGAAAATGGCTAAGTGGATATGCATTTGTGAAAGGACTTGAACATAAGGTAATAGGAGTAGTGGGACAGGTAAGGAAAAATGTACGTACATCCCGCTTAAAAGCTTTCAAGCACAAATACTTCAAAATCCTGTGCTAGGACTGATGACTCAAGCCAAGCAAGGAATTTCTTCAAAGGGTAACCAGCAGTTTGCAACCACTGTGTACGTGGAATTCAGAGACTATAAGTAGCCTTGGAGCATTTATTCATTGTTTCAAGAGTCACTGGGACTATTTTACAGTGTCAGTGGGACCCCTGGAGAAGAATATAAAACATCACATTTTTAGTGTAATGAAGGCTGCTACTCCTAATAAATACCCTCTTGAAATGCAATATGTAACAGAGGAGGAGGGAGAAAATTATCCTATCAACAGAGAGAGCTGCTAGAGAGAAAGGGATTTCAATTTAGCTTATTCTCTGTGCTCAGGATTTGAAATGGTCTGCCTGATGGTTATTGGTAGAAAAGGACACCAAGGACTGCAGAGAGGATCTTGCCAAGATATAAGGAAGGAGGAACTCAAGACTGGGACCGAGAAGTTCATGAGTAATAAAGCTAAGACTAGAAGCTCAGACCTGCCTTTAAGCCTCTTTGTTTCATCATTTGGGTACAAAGGAAGTGTTCTGCACATGAATGTGACCTTAAAAAGCTGTAGTCGGGATGCCAAGCACAGCACTGTGATGTAACAAAGATTTCGTGACTGAATGAGAAGGGGTAGTCCTTGCTGTGTGCAAAGGAACAACTTAGAGTTGCAACATTCCACAGAGGAAACAAATACAAGGGCAACCAGAATCTGGGACCTCCAGGGAACCGATCAGAATGTTCCACGGCTCCCCACCTCGTGCTTGGCAGCAGCTCCAACAACTTTACACTGAGTGTGTCCCAGAAGCTTGGACCACTGGCCCAGTGATATCTTAAGAGGGAGATTTTAGAGGAGGGGCCGGGTACTTAAGGAAAGGGGATTAAACATCTTATTTGTAGTTCAGGCTGACGAAGTGGGTCTTTCTGGTTACCCAGCTCATTAAGAAATCAAGGATTCATGAATACGTTGTTCAGGTGGAGGATTCAAATTCTTATTTAGAGCTCCTAACATGGCTTTTCAGTAAAAATGTTTTCAATAAATGTTTTTTTTTAAAAAAACTAATATTCAAAAAAGTGTGGACATTTATCTTTAGAATATTTCAGCCAGATTTAATAAATAAAATCTAGTGATGAATTTAATATTTCACATTTGCATCACATCTCATTCTGCTTTGCTATTTCTTTTCAGCATCACTGCATCCCTGTGAATGAGGCTAAACTACAGTTTGGGTATTCAGAGCTGAGGTGATACATAATGTTTGAAAAGTTAAAGTAAGCACCCAGGTCTTTTGGACCGAGTCACTATGTGCAAAAATAACAGAGAACCTCTAATAAACAGCCAAATGCACCTTAAAGGCCTTTAGGATTACATTAAGAGTATAAAGGGAATTGATATTTCTCTTTCTGTCCACTGCAGCCAATGTCCATTTCAAGCACCTTCCTCTTCAAATTTTAGGAGCAGAAAGGGAGAAAGAGGAAGATGGCAATGCTGCCTGTCAAATCCTCCTGATTCTCCATCCCCACCTTCCCCAAAAGGTGGTCAAAGGCTCTTGCATAAAGTCAAACTGTGTTTTATTCCTAGTGAAAAGCCCTAGGCTTGCCTCTAGAACCTGGCCTGGAATCTCTCAGGTGGCCTCTGGGGATCTTTATTCTTTAAAAATTTTTTTAAATGTTTATTTAATGTTGAGAGTGAGAGACAGAGTGTGAGTGGGGGAGGGGCAGAGAGAGACGGAGACACAGAATCTGAAGCTGCCTCCAGGCTCTGAGCTGGCAGCACAGAGCCAGTTGGGGACGACGGCACAAACTCACAAGCCACAAGCCCTAGCTGAGGCCTTAGCTCATAACCTGAACTTAACCAACTGAGCTCCACCCCACCTCACCCCTCCCCCTGCCCCATGAGGATCTTCATTTTTAACAGCCTTCTCAAGGGTTAGTCTGCACACTAACCTGTAAGGACCACTGTCTACTTCGTGCAAGGACTGCCTTGCATATAAAGTCCTATTGTTAGAGTTATTTGATGAACAGCTTTAATATCACATTATTTGTTTATAAAACCCTAATTATCAGTCTGTGTTTCTTATGTATCACAGAGAATTGTTCTTTGCACTTCTCCATTTTTCTAGTTAATTTACTAGAAATGGATCTGCTTATGAATGGCTTTTGAAATAAAAAGCATATTGTTTTTAAATATTTCCCTTTTTTCAACTATTAAAATGTGATATAGCCTGAGAAAAATATATAAAACACCAAAAGAGAGGTCAACATTGAAATTAGAATCTTATAATAAAATAGTATGGAATACTTGGAATAGTATGGTCTGTGTGGTCTGATGCCTCTAGAACTTCCGTTACTGTATTTCATTAAATGAGACAGTTACTACAATGCTATTTAGATCTTACCCAATTCTGATAAAAGGCACTTTGGTTAAAGAAGATGGAAAATTTCGAGCTTAGGTAAATGTTTTCTTTAGGATAATGCTCAGGGAAAAAATACTTTAGAAGCTATCTATGAAATATTACTAAATGTAAAAGAAAACTGATAAATGAATTCATATGAAAGCCATTTTTTATACAAAAGACCAATTTTGCTACTATCATTTATTTACTACTACGTTATTTTTCCAACTGAATTCTAATGATTCCTCTATTACATCCTAAGTTCTCACAAATGTTTAACATTAGGTCTATACCAGTTTATTCCAATTATTGAGCTTTATATTGTCATAAAATATGCTAGGAAAGACATCCCCCAATCTTTGTTCTACTTTCTCAATTTTAACCATAATCCCATGTAAATTTCAGATTCAGTTTGTCTGGTTCTATGTAGAATTCTATTAAGAATTTTATTTGAATTGCATGACATTTGTGGACCAATAAGGGTTACATTTGACATATTTCTAGTTTTGAGTCGTTTCATCCATAACCATAGCAAATTTTCACATTCATTTTGTTGTTTCGTTCATATAGTATTTTTTTTTTCTTTCATACAGTTCTTACACATCTTTTGTTAAAGTTTACTGCTATGTATTTGTATTTTTTGAATGGTATCTCTTTTCTAAGAGTTTTCATATTTGGTTATTACTGATACACAGAACTATTTTTTGTGCCTATTTCTTTAAGTTTATAAATTTTGAGAGACAGAGAGAGAGCACTTGAGTGAGCGGGGAAGGGGCAGAGAGAGAGAGAGAGAGGCAGACTCCCCTGCAGGCTCTGTGCTGACAGCAGGACTAGATCTTGTGAATCTCAAGATCCTAACCTGAGCCAAGGCCAAGAGTCAGTCACTTAACCCCCTGAGCCACCCATACACCCCTGTGCTCATTGTTTGGTATTCAGAAACCCTTTTATACTCTCTTTTTTAGTTCTAATGTTTGTCTGCATATTTTCTTGAACTTGATGTGTATTTCATCATCTTTCTCCTTTCCTATCATTCTGCTGCTTTTGAAAATGGCTTGGTTTTAATGCCTCAGCCAGATTCTTCAGTAGGCTATTGAATAGTAGTAGACTGACAGTTATGCCTTCTTGTCCTGACTTCAATCAAAATGCTTCTAAATGTTTTGCCACCAAAATATTTGTAAAGGGATTCTGGTAGTTGTTCTTTATCAAGCTAAGACCGCTCTCTCCTGTTCCTAGCTTGCAAAGGGTTTATATGTAATAACTCAAATTTTATCAGTTCCTTCTTTGGAAACTACGGAGATCGTTCTGTTTAACTTTTAGTCTACTAATACGTTATACTGCTCTAATGGCTTTTCTGATGGTAATCTTTCTTCATACTCCTAATATAAACCTTCTCTGCCATTACTAATTTTTTAATACCAGAGTATTTGATATGATGATAATTAAGATTTTCACACCAACATCCATACTGAGCAGCCTTCTTATTGGTCTTCTGTCCTTTCCATGTCATCCCTCTAGGCTATTTGCCACACACCTGCTATTGATCCCTCTAAATTACGATCATGTTACTGAAACTAAAAACCAAAGTCTTAACAGAGCTCATAAAGCACTATATAAGCTGCTCCCAACAACTTCCCTCAATGTATCTCCTGTCCCATTTCCCTTCCTCACCCCCCTCCTGACTGTTTCTTAAAGCAACCACACAAAACTTGCCGCAAAGCCTTTGCCTACACTCTTCCTCCTACCTGAAGTGCTTTTTCCCTGCTATCTGCATGGCCACTCTCTAATTTTTTTATGGCTGCTCCAATGTCACCTCATGAGTAAAGCTTTCCCTATTGACTCTCTCTGAAATAGTGCTCCCTTCTCTATTCCTATCCTACTCAACTTACTCTATATTTCTTCATAGTGCTTGTCATCACATGACATATTTTATATTTATATTTATGTATTTATTTGTGTTTGATCCTCAGACAACTATAATGTGAATTTTATGAGAGTGAGCATTTTTTTTTTCATCATTTTTATCCCCGGCAGTGAACATGCCTAGACCATAGTAGGTGCTCAAGAAAATTGGAGATGGTATTATGTTAGGTACCTGTCTGAAAAAACAACGTTCATTCATTTGTTCAATAAATATTGCCCACCTACCGTGTGCCTAGATGTGTGCTAGATGTTAGAGCCTCCGTGGCCAGGGTTCTAGTTTCTGAGAGTTACAGGGTATTCACTCTCACAGAAAGAAGTCCAATTGCTTAGTTACTTTCCCATGCCAAGACATAAAGTGTTTCTGGGCAGCATTTTCAGTTAAGACAGTCCTTTCCTTTAAAAAAAAAGTTAATGTTTATTTATTTATTTTGAGAGAGAAAGAGAATACCAAGCAAGCTCCTCACTGTCAGCACAGAGCCTGATGTGGGGCTCGAATTCATGAACTGTGAGATACTGACCTGAGCCAACATCGAGTCATATGCTCAACCAATTGTGCCCCAAGGCAGTCCATTCCTAACCCTGGCTTTGTGCTAGTATTTCCACTCTATCTCTCAAACTACAAGGAGTCTTTTGATGGGATTCCTTGTCCACTCAAGTCCAAGACTGATAATCCTTCCCTCACCCTCCCCTCTTGTGCAAGCCTGCCACCCTAGCCTAAGTTTTATTTTGTTTTTATAACACCTGACTTTTTGCCTCAGCTCCTGCTCACTCTGACTTTGAGGCTCTTCTTAATTTCTGGTACGTGGAATTTCTCTCTTGGATTAATGATTGGCTATTCAAAACATGTGAGGCCCCCTGGGTGGCTCAGTTAGTTAAATGTCCAGCTCAGGTCATGATCTTGAGGTTCGTGAATTTAAGCCCCACGTTGGGCTCTGTGTTGATAGCTCAGAGTCTGGAGCCTGCTTCAGATTCTGTGTCTCCCTTTCTCTGCCCCTTCCCCACTCGCACTCTGTCTCTCTGTCTCTTTCAAAAATAAACATTTAAAAAAATTTAAAAAACAAAAATAAAAACAAAGCTTGTGTTAGCTTTAGCCAGCATGTCCATGTATTGGTGAAAAGAGACATAGCTTTTTGCATTGGCTAAAATTTTGTCAGGGGAACTGAAATTTTCTTAAATATCTGAGAAACTGTGCTTATAGCCCTGGATATCATGAGTGGTGAATAATTGTGTAGATTCGTTTCTGTGGCAGTGTGCCCTTAGTACTCTGATGAAAAATAAAAATCCTGGTTCTCTTTGTATTGATTTTTCACTTCATTGTACTTAAAAATATGCTTTTAAATGCTACATTTCTAAGTCTTCCATAACTGTTTCATGAGTGTTTTTATGAATTGTTGGTATTTCATAGCGCTGTGAGTGTAAATTGATCATTCTGAAGATCATATGTTATATTCAGTGTATTACACTGGGAGTCTTAGGCATGGGTTATTTTACTGCATCTCGGCTCGCCTATAAAATATGCTCAAAAAAGCTTTCACTAAAGGTACCTTAGTATAGAATCTCTAAATATGTGCAAAGATAAGCTACCTTAGTATAGAATCTCTTAATTTGAGAAAAGATAAAAATGCTCGGAGAAGGTTAAAATGTATGGGAGAGCCCCAGGTTAGAGAAAGAATGCAATTTTAACTGAATAATTTTTACAAAACCCAATAGAAATTGAATAAAGAGACTGTCTTCCTGCCTTTGCTGTGTGAGCTCTGCAATGACACTGGAAGAAATCCTTTTCTGAAGAACCCAGATTGACTCATTTCATTAAACAGTTAGCGGAATGCATTTATCTTTTAGTATATTAATTTAACCATCTTTCTTTGAAAGGGAATGCCCTCTGAAAGCTTTCTTCTTCGTCTCCTTTTTTCTTTTCTTTTTTTTTTTTTAGTTTCAGTGGATTTTTAAAAATAGCTTTATATCAAGAATATAAATTATGCAGGGGAAATGTCCAGGCATTTATTCCAAATAGCACAGTAATTATTTTGAAGACAGTGTTAAAACTAGCATGTTTAAATTTAACAGTCACTCGGGGCGCCTGGGTGGTTCAGTTGGTTGAGTGTCTGACTTCGGCTCAGGTCATGATCTCGCGGTTCGTGGGTTCGAGCCCCGCATCAGTCTCTGTGCTGACAGCTAGCTCAGAGCCTGGAGTCTGTTTCAGATTCTGTGTCTCCCTCCCTCTCAGACCCTCCCCTGCTCATTCTCTCTCTCTCTCTCTCTCTCTCTCTCTCTCTCTTTCTCGGAAATAAATAAAACATGAAATTTTTTTTTTTTAAATTAACAGTCACTCACATGGCTTATATCTACATAATGCCCAAGTAGTAGTAATGAACATGCTCATCCCTAGAACTGAGCGTTAATGAATAAAGCACTTGAAGTGATCTCTGCCATTTGGTATAGGCAAAAGAACTGACTGACTTGTTTCAATGGAAGATCTAAAGATTGTCCACATTATTTTTTAATCTTTGTGTGAAATCCACTTTAGGATATTTTCTTAGCTTCAGAAATAAAACCATTATTGATGTACTTATCATTCCTTCAGAGGAATGTACTTGGGCTTTCTCTGTTCAAGTTCAGTGACAGGTAGAATCAAGTACCAGTTCAGAGTTCAAACTCTAAAACCAGACTGACTGGGTTCAGTCAACACTTACTTTCTTTGTGACTTGAGAAAGTGACAAAGCTTCCTTTGGATTATCACAGTATAAGGCTGTTAGAGGATGAAATATTATAGCTGTATATAAAATGCTTAAAACAGGGCCTGGCATATACAAGTATATTACAACTGTGAGCTCACTTGCTTTTTCTCTCTTATCCACAGATTATAGACATAAAAAATTATGTTTCTCACAACAGTGCTTCTTTCCCTGTTTTTAGTGCAACGTATCTTTCACTTGCCGTATAGATTCCTTTCCACTCTTCACTACCTGCTCCCTGCTCTGCAAAAATAATATTTGTGGACTCTAATGGGATCCCTTGCCCATTAGCTTCCTTTTGGGTTTGGATAATAGAGAACAGCGACATGAGGTCAAAAGGAAAAAAAGAGAGTGAAGTCTATGACACAAACTGACTTACTGATCCCTCTAACAAAAGTCACGGCTACTTTCAGGCAGATCTCTTCACCTGACTTCCTGTCTTTAATTTCCAGGTACTGCTTCCTTCCCCTCATATCTCTTTGTGTCTGGGTGATAATCCAGGCTCTGAACACCATTTTCCCTCCCCTTGTCCCTTCTTGCCTGGTACTAGTGATAACTGTTACTAGCCCCAGTTACTGGAGTATCCCTTGTAGTTTCCCCGCACCCTGTCACCAATGAACACCCCCTTTATTAAACTGCTGTCAAAGTACAATGTGCCTGCAATGCCATTTCGTCACACTTACGACACTCAGCTGTAAAGTTTCCTGCCAGGACCATGACCGATACCGTTAAGTAGAAATCTTGTGAGATAATCCAAAATACCTGCTTTGTTTGTTCTAGAGAACAGAACTTACACTAAGCAGAATATTTGCGTTTTGCTGATTTTTAGTGCCTCTTAATATTTTGTGTTGCCATCTTTCTTCCCCTTAGTTCTGCCAAGGTACCCAGTGCCAGGCCCTTCCATTGCTCTGTATCTCCCAGTGGTCTCCATAGGTAGAGCTTGTCTTCTGTATTTCCAAATAACAACATTTACCTATCTTAGCTCTATTTCCTTAGGCACCTGCTCACAAGTGAAAGCTAACCTGACTGTTGCTTGGTTAGCATAGTTTTGGATGGACAGAACCTTTCTAGAATCAATGCCTTATTTCATGGAATTGAAGTATATTTCTGGAAAAGATATTTTGGGATAAGCAGGCTTTGGCCTGCTTCAAAATCACTCCCTAGAGGTGAATATTTACTCTGCCTGAAAATGGAGGGAGTTATGTTATATTCAGTAGATATCTGTTTTTAACAAAAATTTGAGGAGTGCAACAACGGTACTCATCATATTCTAATGGGAGATTAAAAGGATTTTTGTCTTTGCAAATAAATGAAGACACATATTGTCTAACAACACCATTCTGCTAGTAACTTGAAAATCTATTATCTATAATATGTGGGGAACAAATTTCATATGCAGTATTTTCATAATATTAAAAAATTGAAAACGGATTCAGCTTAAAGATATACAAAACTTATAACTTATTTTTATATAACTGGATTTAGTTGGTGATCGCCTTGTGGAGATAATGCTTTTTTTTGACTAGGCAATCAACTTAAAAAATATCCAATGTTATTTTCTCTCAAGTTAAAAGGCATCCCCAAAATGTACTTTAGTAGCATTATTTGTCTCCTCACAAGGAGTAGAATATCACAAATATCACAACCTAACTCACACTGAAGGTAAAGTATCCATATCTTTACGTAAAACTGCCTTCAATATTTCATGATCAGAATTATAAAATGATAGAACTCTCATATTGGCTTAACAGATGAGCTGCATCTAAGTGTACACTTTTATGTCATTGCGATTCAATTCCCAGCTCTATTTATCAGGATTGATATTTAAGTGATGGTGAGCAATGAGAATCCAGATTGAGTGATAAGAAGTGGTTTTGATAAAATGTTACTAATACTCACAAACCTCAGCATTGGCCAGAAAAAAATCTATATTCCTTAATAATTAAATCTATATAGTAGTTATGTGATGCCAAGATTTGGGAAATTATTGTGAAAGAGAAAAATTTTGTATTAATGAAACCAATTTTTAAAAAATTGATAATAATAATAGTGCATTTCTCTCAATTATTTTCTCATCAAGCTTCAAATCAAACTCAAATCTACAGAAGCATTATCTGTGTCTTGATAAGTGGGAATAAATCATGCTTACAATGAAAACAGAGCACAGAGAAGCTTGGAAAGAAAGAGGAAGCAAATTTCAAACATGAAAAAAATGAACAATTATAGGATCAGAAAGAAGGGGACATTTGTGTTAATAATCACCAGTTAGAAATAATCCTGGTTGGACTGTTTTTAGGTTTTTTTAACTGAAGTGTAATTGACCTACAGTATTATATTTGTTTCATGTGTACAAACAACATAGTGATTCAACATTTATACACATTAAAAAATTCTCACCATGATAAGAGTGGTTACCATCTGTCACCATACAAAGTTATTACAACACTTTTTACTATATTCCCTGTCTATATTTTATGTCCCCATGACTTATTTATTTTATAACTAAAAGTTTGTACCTCTTAATCTGCTTCACTTATTTGACCCATCTGTCCACCTCCGTCCCCTCTGGCAACTACCACCATATACAAAAATCAACTCAAAATGAATTTAAGACCTAAATGTAAGACCTAAAATTCTGGAACTGATTTTGAATCGTTTCTACAATATGAGATGCAGAACTATCTGGGGCTTACAAGAGAGTGGCTGCTATGGAATTTAGAAGGGAACACACACACCAGAGGCTGGGCTAGAGCTCCATATATCTATGGAAGATATCTGCATATCTCTGTGTATCCATTCAGAGAAAAAAGTAGCAAGGAATTCTACATCTCCAGTTCCCCTGCTGTGCCAAAGCATCTTCAAACATGAAAAGAACTGCACCCAGGACACTCTGCTTCTTTTCCCACAGCCTGACATTGTTTCAGTTCTTGCTTGGGAACACATCCAAGGCCTGGAGCACAGGGATGTTCTGTACATGATTTTAAATAAAATACTTTTATTGTAAAAATTGAAAAAAGGCTGGAGGAGGGAACCTTATCCTACTCATCGGCACTTCTATAAACGCACAAAAGACCGCATTGTGCTGTACCCAGTAATTATTATTAAGCATTTGTATAGAACTTTATATTTACAAAGTGCTTTGTAGTCCTTTATATTATTATTCCTCACAGCAGCCTTATGAGGTAGGTTGGTATTGTTAAATCTATTTTACTCCACTTCAGGAGGTCGATCTTTGAAGTACTTTGAAATAAACCTTGAAGAATCAAAACCCTTCAGTGTGTCTGGAAGAACAAGGTGAAAAAAAACCCATGGTGAAAGTTTGTGTTAAAAAAGAAATCCCAAAGGGAGCCTGTGTGCTGGAGAAGGAGATCAGAGACCAAAACAGGAGCTGGAAATTACATCGATTTGATTTGGAAATAATGTGCAGCCTGAATACAGTGAGGTTTGTGGACTAGGCTGGTTACGGGGCCAGTTTTCTCCTTGGTTTTTCTAGAAAACTTGGTCTTGGGTATTGATAAGCTAATTGCTAGTAAACCAAATATTTTTTAACGTGCTATCCCAATGAGGTTGGTGAATCCCCTTCATCTTCATTTTCTGTGTTTTTATGTCATACTCCATATAATCATAAATGATGAAATCCAGGGCAATTACTCACTCTGGGTCCTGTTACATTATCCAAACATTAACTAATCCGGCAGGAAAAAATTTTATTTGCATAGCCTTGGAAGCTAAATGTTTTCTTTCCCCCACCCCCCAACTTTGAAAAATAAGTCATACTTGTTTGGAAAGTTTAGAGAATAGATAAATTTTGGAAAAGTTGGAAAATTTCATCCACAATCCCAAGGCCCAAAACGATTGATATTAAAAATGTCGTATTTTCTTCACATTTTTGTCTAAGTATGTTTTACAGTGTTCTGATTATATAATGCTTATAATTTGCATATTCCTGTTTTATTTAACATCTTAACATAAGCATTATTCTGTGTGTTTTGTATAACAAACACTATGGCCTGCAGCTCTTCTAAGTCTGCAGGAATTTACTGAGTCCCAGAAAACACAGAGATTCTAGCATTATTCTAAAATAACGTTCCCTTAAAAATAGCATTACTCTTAAAATCTAATACAATAAAGCTCCCTAGTAATGGCAGAAAGCTGTCACATTTGCATGAAATGGGTCATCAGTCTCACAGCTTTGAATACCACCCACATATGCCAATAACTCCCATATTATATGCTCATGTCCCTCTTCTGAATTCCAGATTTGTATATCGAACTTGCCCATTCCTCCTTTTCATTTGAAGAAATCACTCTCCCTCTTACCCCCACTAAGCTGCTCCACTAGGGGTCCTCCAAGCTGAGTTAATGGAAACTCTACAATGTCTGCAGTTGCTCAAGCCAAAACTAAGAACCACTCTTCACTTCTCCATTTTTGTCACACTCAGCACCCATTTACTAGCAAATCTTCTGGGCTCTTCCTTCAAAGTCTAACCACTGCCCACACTCTGCTGATACCACCAAAGTTCAAGTCACTGGTTTCCTTCTGGAATATTGCATTTGCCTCCTATCTGGTCTCTGCTTCTGCTCTTGCTCCTTTTAATACTGCTATCAATCCAGCAGCCCAACAAAATCCTGTTCAAACCTGGTAAGATACAGCTCTCCTCTGCTGGACACCTTGCAGTGGCTTCCCATGTCACTCACAGCATAAATCTTCCTTGGTTTTAAACCCACATGATCAGCCCCACCCCCATACACATTCTTTATCTCTTGGACCTCATCTCTGATTCCTGCCCGGGGGGTCCACCTCAGAACTCCCCTGTCTCAGGATGCTTTTACTCCTCTTCCCCCATTCGAAAAGGATTTCTCCAGATAATCACACAGTTCCCTCCCACAGCTATTCCCTTCCTGGTCACCCCATCCAAAATTCAATAGCTACTGCCTGCACTAGAAACCATCTATCTTCCTTCCCGTTTTTTTTCTCTTTAGTATTTACTTTGGGTTATCATGCTATCTGTGTTTCTTATTTATCCTGTTTAATATATTCTTTCCCCACTAGAATGTAAACTAGAATGTAACAAAAACATAAAGGCATGGATTTTTGTCTGTTTTGATTGTTGCTACATTTCCAGTACTTAAAGCAGTATCTAATTCACAACGTGTGCCAAATAAATAGTTGTTGGCTAAATGAACCTTCTGAGACAGACTATGTGGAAATCTCTTTTGACAGACATAGCTAATTTTAAAATGAGAGTACAGTGGGAAGAGCTAAGCAAAAGGTATTTAGAGACGGTAGTGTAAAACAATGTAGTCTGTATGATGATAAGGCACTCCTGAGGGCCACTTTCCAAAAAAGGTGACACTTCTTCATTTTAGGAAGAAGTCATAGATATTCAAGGCCAAAGTTTTTTGATGGATGCCATTCTCTTTCTAAGATTCAGGGCAGGGTTGCAGGTGAGGTTCTAATGATGGGCCTTTCCTGCATTGTCAATATATAAGTTGGGAACTTGGTGTAATAAATGATTTTCTAAAATACCTGGTTCTCAAACCATTTCTTAGGGGAAAAAATTAGTGACAGAAAAAGAATTTTACGTTGCTAAGATGTCATACTGTCAAACAAGTCCACATCAAATGTAAGTAATCATGAACATAACAAATTTAATTTTGTGCAGCAACCTATTTGGTTTTCAATATGCAAATATGATTATTTGCACCAGGCTCTATTCCAATGTTCAAAACTTATAAGGTTTTTATACATGTTGAAATAACTGAAGACAAACAGAAAGCCATAAATATTACCATTTTTATTAAGTGCCTCTTAAGAATAAATACAATTTATTCAAAGTCCAGTAATAAAACAAATTAATGTGCCATAGGAATGAAGAGAGAAAATTTAAACTGAATCTGCACAAAATAATTATTAAGTGAAGTTAGCTTATCAAATCAGTTGTCAAAACAAAGCTACCTAATAATAATTTCAATCATGTTAGTGGGGAAAATGTTTAACAATTTAGACCTATGGATAGGCATTTATATATACACACACACAGACACATATATACCAAATGCTTATTTGGGTCATATTTTAAACCTTAAGAAGTGAACTTAAATATAAGCGAAAGATTTCATTTTTATTTGCTAACATTGCTCCACTCCAGGGACAATTTCTTTTTCTGAAGGCATTGACACACATTTTGGTGATTATTGCCAGGCCATATGCCTCATGGCATAGGATGGCGTTTGGTACGCTAACTTTGTAGCAGTACAATTTTAGATTTTTAAATATATACATACATATGAAAGCTATCAGGATAGTAACTGAATTACCCTGAAGAATTTTCTATATTTTTTAGATATATTATCTCTATATATTTGATATATCTATATATCAAAACCCATCCCTCTAAATAGACTGTATATATTCTACAAAAAAAAAGTCATACAACTGACAGCTTTAAAAATGTCATTTCCTATTTATAATGCAGTACCATATTCAATTTCCTTGTGCAGTTTTTTAGTAGCTAATTGCTGATAAAAATTACAATTGTAATCTTATAACTATGAGAATATTATTGTTAGGTAGAAGCTAGACATGACCAGTATAAGGAATCCCCCTGAGCCAAAGTCTTAAGTCCTTAAAGAGGAATAAGAGGAACCACAAGATCATGACCTGAGCAGTGGGCCACTGCTTAATGGACTGAGCCACCAAGGTGCCCCTAGAATCTCACTCATAATTATGAATAAATGACCAAAGGTCATGAGACATAAATAGAGGGAATCTAACTTGCAAGACCAGAGCAAAACAAAGAAATAAGAAAATGAAAGAAAACAAAAAACAAAAAGAGAAAGAAAAAAACAAAGAATATATCAGAAAACAGAAGAAAATTTCAAGCAACTACAATCTCCTTTGAGAGATCAGAGATGTGGCATTCATAAAAGGAGAACAGAATGCTGCTTTTAAAAAAGTAAGGTAGCATTCAGAGAATGAAGAGCCCTAATAAATTAAAAATGTGCAAACAGAATTTATGAAGTTTGGGAGACAAAGTTGAGTAAGTTACCTGTAAAGGAAAACAAACAAAACATTATAGTTCACAAAGACAAAGAAAGTATTCAATGAAAAAAAATGGTCAATAAGAGAATCATTTCAGAAGATTCAAGATGTCTAATAGGAATTCCAAAATGAAAGAACTGAGAAATAAGAGGAAAAGAAATTATGAACAAAATAATACCAGAAATTTTCTCACAACTGAAGCACACTAGCTTTCAGATTAGAAAAGCTCAGGGAGCTCCCAGTACAATGAGTAAAAACTCACCCCCAGCAAGCTTCTTCATCATTAAATTTTGAACACCAGAAATAAAGAGAAAATCTTCAGAAGAAAGCATGTGGGAGAAAGAAAGCAAAAAATAAAATAAAATAAAATAACAGGCCATATCCAAAAAAATAATCAGAATGACATTATAATTCTCAAAACAATAATGGAGATATGCCTTCAAAATCTTTTTAGTGCCTTATTTATTTTAGAGAGAGAGAACTCAGGAGGGAATGGGCAGAGAGAGGGGGAGACAGAGGATCCCAAATGGGCTGTGTGCTCACAGCACAGAGCCTGACGTAGGGCTGAAACTCACAACCCGCGAGATCATGGCCTGAGCCAAAGTCAGACACTCAACTGACTGAGCCACTCAGGCGCCCCATGCCTTCAAGATTCTGAGTAAAAATACTATTTCCAATCTATAAGTATATACCCAAGAAAACTATCAAGCAAGTTGTAAGAGTTGCATAAAAACAAATTCACACATTCACAGCTTCAACAATTTATTCTAGAGATATACCCATTCTCAGGAGGGTTCTGGAGAATAAGCTCCAGCAAAACAAAAGCCAGGAAAAAGGTAGGCATGTGATTCAAGGTTCACAGTATTCAATACTAGAAAAATCCCAAGACAAGGATGAAGAGAAGACCTCACGTGACAACTAAGAAGGCCCCAGGCATGGAGAACAAGCAGCTTAGATTGGGGTAGATTAAACAGATTAGACAGACTCCAGATGTCCTCTGCGGGGGAAAAAATACACACCATGGAAGAGGCATTTCACATATGGTTTGGGGATGAATTAGCAACAGGTACAAGAAAAGTAAACAAACCAAATTTTAAAATATAAAAGAAAATTACTAACCTCAGGGGATAAAAGAAGCTGTTCAAGAGAGGAAAGGAAATGTCACCAAGACACATTTTGTGGCTCTGCAGTAAAGATTATTAGAGTCATGTATACTAAAGATAATCTAACAAAGACTATTTATTTTCCAGACCGGCTAGCGAGGAAGTGGATACCAGGGAATATGGAGGAGTATAAGAAACTTAAACCTTGATCCTTTATAGTAGTTAGTAATAATGACTACAGTTTTAAAATCCACAAAATTGCAGTGTCAGCTCTCAGTTATGCAATAGGGCGCTGCTCTTTCCACGGTAAATGTTGCAATACCACTTAACTTTTTAAGCCATGTATACATATTGTTTGAGCAAAAATTAAGATGGTGTAAATGCTAACGTAATTATCATACTAAGTATGAAGAAGAAGTATTAGTAGTCGTGAGAGATAGCCTTAAGTTGGCAGAAGGACTATATTGGTTTTTTCTCATTTTTAGATTGGATTCCCTGAGAAAAAGAATTGTGCGTCCGTGAGAACAACACTCCCAAGGGAAGGCGGGAGGCAGGACTGGATGAGGGGAGTCAACTGAGAAGCGGTTGTAACAAATGCTTCACGAGGAGACCTGCGGCTGGGATAGGAGGCAGAGAGTCTTTGACTCCATTGACCAGTCATCACAGGGGGAGGACCAAACCCAAAAATTAAGTGAGGCACCTTCCTATGAAGGAAGGAAATTCCTAGAGGGGGACTCTGCTCTCAGCCATCAGCCAACACCACTAGAGATGAGTGTGTCGATCCTGATGGGGGCAGTTAGGTGGTCCACCAGCACATTCCACTAAAAACCTTATTAACAGATCAGGTTGCAAGATTTTGTATGTCGATTTGGGGAAATTTAAAAGTGTTTTCACATTAAAAAATCACAAATTAAAAACACTTTTTGATACGGTAGGTAGCTTTCTGAGATGGACCACAGTCGTATGTATGCTCCATAATGCTACTAAAGCAGATTAGAGGGGTGCCTCGGGGGGCTGTCGGTTAAGTGTCCCCCGACTTCACCTCAGGGCATGATTTCACAGTTCCTGAGTTCGAGCCCCACGTTGAGCTCTGTGCTGACAGCTCAGAGCCTGGAGCCTGCTTCAGATTCTGTGTCTCCCGCTCTCACTGCCCCTCCCCTACTCATATTCTGTCCCTCTGTCTCAAAAAATAAACATTAAAAAAAAAATTTTGAAAGCAGGTTAGAAACAGTAGTAGGCTAATTGTAAAAGGGAATAAAATTTCTCTTGAGACGGTGCCTGGATGGCTCAGTCAGTTTAAGTGTGCAACTCTGGGTTTCGCTCAGGTCTTGGTCCCCGGTTTTGCGAGTTGGATCCCCTCATCCGACTCTGTGCTGGCAGCACAGAGCCTGCTTGGGATTCCCTCTCTCTGCCCTTCCCCTAACTGTGCTGTCTCTGTCTCTCTTAAAAGAAACAAATAAGCTTTTTAAAAAAGATTTAAAAATTTTTCCTCTGGAAAACTACATTCGGAGTTCTACCTTTGAATGCAGGGGCGTGCCTCTTTCATAGTAACTATTTGTAGCAGATGTGGTGACCCCGCTTTGCTGGATATCTTACAGGCTGCTCCACCGCCCTGGAAGTAAGAATGTGGGAAAGAAGGGAGTGGAGATGAGGGGAGAGAAGAGGACGTCTGGGCATCAGAAGTCCAGGGGTTTTCCCCTGTCCTCCGACCTTTCCTCTTTGCCCAAGATGTCCCTATATGTCCTTGCACTAACTCCCTTCACCCCTGCCAAGTGGGGTGAGAAGGCAGTACCATCAAGGCAGCTTATACTGTGTGTTCTGTAACATCTAAAGGGGAGAGAACGCAAAAGGAAGAGGTCTGTGGTCAGAATTCAGAATTCAGCAGGGAATTCTACCCAGCTCAACCTACTGTTTGTGAGAGACGCTTGGCTGTGTTTTAGCAGGTATTTGCCGAATGCCTACTGTGTGCCTGGCTTTCTGTGGGACACCAGGAAGGATGCGACGATAAAGCTGTCTGAGCCAGAAGAGTGAGCCTTTGATATACTGGGGATTGTCTGTTGTGAGAAACTGAACCTAATGTAACCTCACTGAGGAACGTTAAAGGATCTGACCAATGATATATATTAGACACTGTCAGGTGCAATGTTAGGAGGTACTGATAAAGGAGTGAAAAGAACAGAACCTTGGAGTAAGCTCCAGGTAACTACTGATGCAAATTGAATATTTGCCAACGGCTTACTAAAAGTAGGCTAGTGTGTAAAAACTGTAGCTTTCATTCCATATAAATAGAGCTAAAAAACCCACTATAACTTTGTAGCTACCTGCATGCATTCAGGATATTTGCTTTGTTCAACAATATAATTAGGTAATTCTAAATGTATGAATTGGCATGTTCCTTTGAGTCCCGGTTTCTTTTTCTTTTAATCTCCCGACACTGTATATGTATAGGCATCACGAATAATAAGAAAAATATATATGTGCACCAGCATCCAGAATAGGAAGAACTTGTCATGAATATTTAGCTAACAAATCCATTCTACAACCTTTAGAAGTCCTTTAATCGTTATGATTTCATGGTGGATTCAATGTTTAGCGAAATGCTATTTACAAAGAGTTTTAAATAAAAAGTACTGCATGCCTTTGAGCCATCTTAGACTCAAGGAGCACTTAAAATATATCTATCCGATAGACGGTATCCCCTTGTGCTGAGGATGTCATCTCAACCAACTAAATAGTAAAGGTAAACATACTTAACATGTGTTTCAAGGTAAATGGTCCAAAATATTCAATATGTCTCACTTCAGAGCAGCTCTGGAGTTCATATTTCCTATAAAAGTCAAGTTCCCTTCTTCCAAAGTCATAGTTTTCTCTGTCTGTATAATCTGTTACCAATATTTTGCCCTTGTCACATTTCCTTCTATTCCTAGACAGTTTTGTGATGAGTTTATCATTGTTATTTTATTTTGGTCACAAAGCATGAGTAATTCATGTTTCAGTTGATTTATGCTATTTATAAAGTGCCACATCAACTATTACTGAAGTTCATCTTTCGAATTCTGACAGCTCTGGTAAATAAAACACTCTCTGCCGTAAAGGAATTGCTGAGGTCTGTTTGGAAGAATTCTCGTTTGACCTTATTGTCCAGATGCAGTCAGCAATGCCTTTCCACGAGTTCACATTATAAGAAACTGCTCTTACCATGAAGACAAGGTGCATGTGTCTCGGACTTTGATATTTCAGTATATAAATAGTACGAAGTTGTTTCTCTTGTTTTATGTACCTGATCAATGTACTATTCCAGTGCTACAAATGCCGTGCTCCAAGACACAAAGTCTTCCTCTGAAAAAAAAAAGACACGCGTAATTGTGTTCGATCATTTGTAAAATCATGCTCACGTCAAGTAGGAAAATGCACGCCCATGGTGGCACCCAGTGAGTGCTGTATTGTCAGTTATGTTAGGAGAGGGCTTGTGTTTTGTTATCTGGTAAGAGGCAGGTGGTCCAGCAACCCCCTTAAACAACTGGGAGCTTAGTCTGCATGCCGAGCAGCTGCCTCCTCTCATTTTAACCGGCATTGCATCACAATGGACAATAGTCGCTTGTGTCACTTGTAACACACAGACCGGAAGTGGCCTTCTTCCCACACTATTCTGCAGGGTTTGAGCAGGTTATCTCCTTTGTTCACAATGAATACCATTTAGAGGCTCATCCTCTTCAAGTCTTTGCCTTTACCATACCTAGCATTGTTAACCACCCTTTAACTGTGCTAAGTGTTGTTAATACCAGAATACTTTCCCTTCTTCAGGCATTGTTACAGATCACTTGGAATTCTCTAACTTGGAACTTGGAACCCTGTTAAAGACATCCAGACTGTTCGCTGAGAATGAATAGACCAAACACTATGCATTAGGAATTATGGGGATGGCTAAGTGGCTCATCCTAGAGTTGAGCGTCCAACTCTTGATTTCAGCTCAGGTCATGATCTCACGGTTTGTGGGATCAAGCCCCATATGGGGCTCTGAGCTGACAGCGCGAAGCCTGCTTGGGATTCTCTCTCTCTCTGTCTCTGTCTCTCTCTCTCTCACCCAAAATAAATAAATAAACATTAAAAAGAAGAATTATATACTGTTTACCTGAGAGGTTACTATAAGGCAATAAACTTCAAAAGCTTCAGAAAATTGTTCTGGTATTCACTGATTAATCAATCCCTCTTCATAGGCTGTGGTGAAAGCCTTTGCCACCTGGAAATGCTTAGGTCTGCAACAGGCTCACATGGACATCTGACACTGCATGCTGACACCCCTATTGAATACCATTCCCGACGACTTCAAGATCAACTCTATAATCAGGGCTTCTGATATTAAACAAAGAAGTTGTCAAATCCTTTGTCTATATCTTCTCTACTTCAGTTTTTCATTCTTCATCAATGGTTTAAAAAGACCAGAACTGTGATAATTTATCTGAAGCTGTTTCCATGGGCAAAGTTCTGCCATTCTGTAAAAAACAAACAAACAAACAAAAACAGAAACAAAAACAAAACAAAAAACTACACTTTCCTTATTTATTTCATTTTAAGCCTTGGCCAGCTTTTAGGGGATGACCTCTCTTTGTCTGCAATTTTGTATAGTTGTTTTTTTTTTTTTTTATAAGTTCTAACGTAGCAGCTGTAGGAGTTTTATATCTCACTCTAGCTTTTGGCAAATTGAAAACAGAACAGCTTTCAGGCTTGATAGAAAATTAAAAAAAAAAAACTCAGTTTTTGAGATCCTCCATTTAATTTAATTTAATTTATTTTCTTTTTGAGATCATCCATTTTAGACTTACATATTTCCCTCCCCAACACTGTCCCACCTCAGGTGCCTTGAGCCTTATTGTTTAACCATTTGGTGATCATTTTCCCAAAGGTTGCCCATGCAGAGGCATAAAGTTCCAAAATTACTTAGATCATAAAGTTAGCCAAAACAACGAATTCTTTTGGCCTCTTAAGAACTCATAGGTATTATAGTCATGTGGACAGACACACAGAAAGAATTCACTTGAACAAAATTTGACCACTTGACCAAAAATTAGTGAGATCAGAACCTAGTTCGGTTACTACTGCTTATTCTTTAAAACAGAGAGACTCAAAACTGTAATTTGTCTCATGCTCTCCTCTCTTCTATTAGGTAAAAATCAACTGGCTGTCAATCAAGTCAAAGCTTTAAAACTTTCTAAGGAAAAATAAGCATTTGCAAAGTGAAATGAAACACAAATCACTTCAATAGCTTTGGTTTGTACTTCGAAAAGTGTCAAACTAAACTAATCACAGTAGGAACTGATGGAGTATTAGCTCTGGATTTCAAGTTATTATAATTTTTCAATGTCTGTCTCACATTTTTGGCTGTCTGTCAGACATAATTACCTTGGAAATCCCATCTTCGGTGTTAGTTCTCTGTTTAGGGCCTCAGGGAAGGAGCTATAAAAATGAATTAGTCCCATGAAAACAGAGTACTTATGGGTGTTTTCTGCGTGGTTTTTGGACTACGGAATAGATGTTCTATAACCTTGACTTGACAGGAGTGCAAGGTGGGAGATTCACAATGTCGGAGAAAGCGATGAATACAAACTCGCCAAGATGATTCTGCTTCCTTCCACCTATCCCAATCCTGACTCAAATGTCTCTAGGGAAACATGGATACTATTCTCAAATTATATGAAAAATCAATTTACTGACTTCTTCATTTGGAGATCTGTAACCTTTATTTTAGACAATTACAAAAAAGTAAAACAACAGTCTTCTTTCCTGTTGCATTTAGTGCTGCTTTTGTACTGCAGCTACTAAAATTTCTCACTTTCATAAGCAATGGTACCAGGAAGTGATCATTTTAATAATCCTTTGCAGCAATGGGGCAAAGTGGTTCAGATCAATGGTTCTTTCACAAAATTGACTCTTTCTTGTTGCATGACCTTGAGTAAGTTAATTAATCATTAAACCCCAGTCCTCTCATCTGTAAACTGAAAAAAAAAAAAATGATAAACTGAATTCATAGAAGTGAGGTTAAATGAATAAGGCATCCAGAGACTTAGCACAGTTCGTTTATACTATTTTTTACAAATATAAGTTATGAAATATGTTCATTCTAGTACAAGTTGTAGGATGCATTGTTTATTTTTTTTTAAAGATTTTGTTGAACTCATGGACACTTGTAAAACTTGTATTTTTTCATTGAATGGGTTTGCATTTATGATCTTAATTCTGTAAATTATAGAATCCAGGTTTCATATGGCAAATTAGCCAAAATAGTTATCCCATAGATATGTGGTGAAGCCTCTGCATCAAACTTCTGTGACCGCATTCTAATACAGACAGAAAATATGATGATAAGCAAGAAGAGTTATGAATGCTGACAGAAAAATGATCCCAGCTTTGTCCTGGGCCTCTAATCAAGAAAGTATCCATTAATAAGTTATTAAATATAAGAATGCCTGGGGTATGTTATACCAAATCTTTAGGAGATGCAGACCCACATCTAAATAAGCACCAATTTAGGTCAACTCATCGTGTGTATTGAATAGGTAGTATAAGTTGACAACATGCCAATATACCCTCAAATCCACTCACGTATTGGATGATTGCTCTGGTCCTGTGATTGGACTGGGCACATAAAACAGACATGCTGTAGGTTACAGTCCAGTATCAAGTGGAAGAGACAGATAATAAACAATATACGCTGTGAATTGTTATATGTACTGTGAAGAAAATAATCAGGGCACAATGTATTTGTATAAAGGGTAATTACCCACCATAAATAGCCCAAGAAAGGTTGTATGGGGAATTAACATTTAGGTTGAGATCTGAACAATGGAGGTGTCAGTTCTGTGTCTAATAGGGAAAGAAGGTATTATGGACTGAATGTTTGTGCCGCTCAAAAATGCATGTTGAAAGCTCTCCCCGGGATGGGATGGTGTTATGTGGTGGGGCCTTTAAGAGGTAATTAGGATCAGGTGAGGTCATTATGGTGGCATCCTCCTGAATAGGTTTAGTTCCCCTTTTAGAGTTACACGAAGGCTTGCTTCCCCTTTCTGCTCTCTACCGTAGAGCACACCGAGAAATCAGTGGTCTGCAGGATAGAAGAGGGTCCTCACCCGAACCCCACCATGGTGGCACCCTGATCTTGGACTTCCACGCTCCAGAACGGTGAGAAATGAAATTCTGTTGCTTATAAACCTCCTTGTTAGAGCAGCCCAGATCGACTAATACAGAAGGCTGTGTGCAAAGTGGTTTAGGGTACTGGTGAGAAGCCAGGCAGGAAACGGTTAAATAGAAATGCTCCTGAATTACTGCTTGCATAAAGAGGCTGTCTAATGATGCCCCTCAGGAAGTGTCACAGCGCTGCACTCTAAGACATGAGTGTCATTGCAGCTTCCAGTCAGAAAGGGACTTTTTTCACTAAAGAGGACACTTAGAAAGTGTAACCTTCCCCAGAGACCTGTAAAGAAGGCTGAGGCTGGATCTGACTTTTAGAAGGAGCTGCAGGGTGAACGTAGCCAACTGCCTACATTTTGCCCAGAATTTCAAAGGCAAGCAAAGCTCATTTCAATTAGTTAAAGGCTGTACTTTATTTAAGTTTACGGGGCTGGAGAATGGGCTAAAACAGCAAAAATATCCATCAGGGTGGTCTGTAAGAGTAAAATATTATGGAGGACACTTGTGTGCCCTCCAAGGTACAAAACTTGGATAATTGGGAAGAAAGAAGAAAATAAGTATTGCCAGCTTGTGAGAAGGAACCGAAAGTTAATGTCACTAATTCAATAAATATTTATTGTGTTACATCTGGGCACAAAGAAACACCAGGAAACAAAGATGTCTGCCCTCAAGGAACATAATTATACTGAGGGGCTGGGAGCATGAGGGGAGAAAAGACTGGCATCGAGCATTAAACACAGGTAAGTGACAGTATGTTAGGGAAAGACTAAAATTAGAAAATGAAAAAGAGTAGAAAGGAAGGTGGTGCTGGGGGAAGGGAGAAGGGACAATCACAATATTAAATAGTTGTTCAAGCCAGGCCTCATGGGAGAGGTGCCGTTTCAGCAAAAACTTGAAAAAGATGAAGGAATTGGTCAAGCAGATATTTGAGAGAAGAGAAAATTCTAGGAGTATGTAGCTCAAGTATTGTTGTAGGCACTTACACTCAAGTTTTTATGTAGTAGAATGACCATTTCCTTCATTTACATGATAGTTATACATATATTAAGGTACATTTGAAGCATGAGTTATCATTTGCAGGCAAATCTTTTTCAAAAACGCAAAGTTAAAAAAAAAAAAAAAAAAAAAACCTTCCAGAAGCCTTAGAGATGGATTTCCATGGCTTCTTGACGTTCACTAAGAACTACAAGCAAGATTCTGGATCCCAGAGTAGGCAAAACAAAGGAAGCAGCACCCCTTATGAAATCCTGCTTTGTAAAGGATCATTTCTGTCCTGGCATGTTTCACATTATATTAGGTAATTTAGAGGAAATAAATATGTCATGAGTAATTAAGAAGTAATTTAACCTCATATCCAGCTTTCACTTTTAACTTTGCAGCCACAGGTAAACTCTGCTTTCCCTAGTTCTAAGGCAAATGTTAAAAGCTTATGAGGCGGCCTGGAGGAGTCAAGAACAGCTTCCACACCACCTCTTCCTGCCATCCCAGTTGGGAGGGTTGTCTAAAGGGAAATGAAGAAAAATTTAGTACGTAAATTGCTTTTATTCTTGGAACAAGATATGTTACGTATCTTTCCTGCATAACAACAATTCAGTCAACCACTGATGCTTCAAAAAAGAGACGCCTAGGTTTTCTGAATGATGAGGTTTGGGGGAGAAGGGTGGGGAACTAAAACACAAATGTGATGTAATTATTCAAAGAGCCAGTCAAATCTTAAGGCAGCATTCATGGAAATACAGAATCCAGATCCTATAAGCAATAAACCCACAGAATTTCCCATCAGTCCTATGACACCTAACAAGGTTTATTTCTGAGCATCACATTGTAAAAGAGATGTTACGAAATAGCGAGGTTTGGGATCATGACATTAATGATGTCAGGGTACAGAAACTGCCATATGAGAAGTGGTTAATGACCACAGTTGAGACAAGACGAAGCAGAGCCTTCACATATTAGGAGGACTGTCATAATGGTTATCACGGTAGTTTTTAGTACATCCCATATGACAGAATGGGGCCCAGTGGCAGGCAGTTAAGAAGAAGTAGATTTGGGCACAGGCGAAGAAGAAACTTTCTGAAAATAGAACTTTCTAGGTAAGAAAATGGCTTATCAGCTTATGAACTTAATCTCTGGTTGTTTGAAGTATTCAAAAAGAATTTAGATGGTGAACTATAATCGGAATCCCCACATATAATGGAAGCCTGTTGTGTAGGCTTGACCTCTGAAGAATTTTCCTACCTTCACGTTCTTTGATTTTATGATGTATATAATGAAACAACAGCGAATCCAAAACCCCTTGTCTTCTGAATCATACATGTCATATAAAACTTAGTGTAAATTTAGGAAACTTGATTTATGCTTCTGTTGGTATTATCATCCAAGTTACCATGCATCAAACAAAAGCTCTTGAGTTGATATAATACTGCTTAGTGAGTTAACTTTCTTCAATGACAATGATAAAGTGGGTTGTTCTAGTTCCTGATTTATTATTTTCTATCTCCACACACATCCTTTTTGCCCCACTTTGTGATACCAGATTTAGGCTCTGCAGATCACATTTCTCCTTTGCTAGCTGGCTCAGTGTTGGGTTTTGCCAATAAGAGGGGACCAGAGAGAGCCTGCAGAGCAGGAAGAGGAGGGAGGATGTTTTCCTTGTCCAGTGTATTGTTCTCCAAGCTATGCATCAAGCCAGCATCGGGTAGCTTGTTCCTACTGTAGCCACAGCCTCTCGTCAGAGGTCTGAATTTCAGCCCTTCTTCTTGAAGTTCCTTTCGTTTTTTGCTTTCCCTTAACTTCTAGGAGTCCTTTCTACAGTTGCAATCTCAGAATGTTTACCTGTTTTACTAGTTAACTATCATAAATCTAGATGATAATTCTTTCTATTTATGTGTTCCTGTTCAAATCACTGCTGTGGTTCGTATCCCCTGATCGTACCCTAATACAAGACTTGACAACAAAAATGAGAGCAAAAACCAATTCAAAGCCTCTCATTATTGGTTTCTCCTAAAACTCACACAATAAACAGGAATGTTATTCTCCTTTTCCTGTTTATGGGGATGGGGTGGTGGTTGGGTGGAAATGCCTTTAAATATGTTCCACTGGACATCCGTTCTATTCTGACAGGAAAGCTTGATGAGTATCATATATATTCATGGCTGTACTACAGCCAACCTGACCATAGCCTCAGAGGACTGCTCAGAAATATATGAAGCCCTTATATGTAGAAGGCAAAAGCTTGACGTGATAATCAGTCATGTAAATCTCATGATAAAGAGAGAAATTGACATGTGTCACCCTAGCTTCTCAGGTGTCAGCTTTAACTACATCCGGTGATTAAGAAAAGGCTGCTGAAAACTCAGGGTCTCTTTTAAGACTGTGTATCAAAGGATATATCATGAATTTGGTAGAAAATATCATGTGCTCATTTTTGACTATACATGTATGCAAACTATAATTTCCCAATAGCCTTTACAGATCTCAATAAACCGTAGGTACTTGTAACTGACCAAGATTATGTGAAACAAGATAATAATCTCCAGAAATAAGTTATATGAAAGAAGAGATAAGAAATTTATTTTTTTAATTTAAGTACTCTCTACACCCAATGTGGAGCTTAAACTCATGACCTCAAGGTCATGATTCACATGCTCTTCTGAATGAGCCAGCCAGGTGCCTCTAGAAACTTTAAAAGTCAAATGTTCACTATCTCTGTCCTTCATCTGGCCTGTGAAAGAAAGACTGAGTTGCTTGACTAACACTTGTTTGTTGCGGTGATTTAGAGGGGGGGTGAGACAAAGGTGATAGGTATACATATAGAATTAAATAGGCTGGATAACTAGAGTGATTTTGCTCTGCAACAGAATGAAGCCTGGGGAGCAAAGACGGCAGCAAATAAAAGGCCCATTAAGAGTTAAGAGAGAGAATGAAAAGGTAGGGAAAGAGAAAAGTAGAGGTTGACATAAAAGATCAAGGAAAAATCTAACATATAGGAGAGTTGGAGGGTTTAGTGGGAAGGTGGGGAAAATTAAAATAAAGGTAGGGACTTAGGGGAAAGATATATAAGAAAAATTTAATATATTTTCCTGTATGATGCCTGTTTAATACTCCCCACAGTGCCCTCAATAAAATGCAATAAAGTTTTCCACTGCTTGTGAAGACTTTCTCTGTTTTAATTGAAGTGGCATATGTGTTTCTTTTGGATATGACAGGAGAAATGAGGCAAGCTTCAAAATGGCCCAGTTGTATTCAAGACTCAATTGAAGAAGAGAAAAACATTTCCACACTATGGCACACCTTTCTGTTACATGCTTTTGTTACGTATCAGTTTTCCATTTAAAAAAACATACAACTTGAAAAGGTAGCGAATAGCTATACCTCTTTGTAGTCGTATATTTGTTCCCTTCCTTCTGTCCCAGATTTCATCATATAATTCAAATGTATCCCTTACTATCCAATCAAAAATGTTAAAATAGTCTATACATAATAACTGGACCTATTTAAGATATCATCTGAGGTATAGGGTATAATGTTAAGTATGATTCTGTTATGAAATATCATAATCAGTGATTGGTGACATTATCTACATGGTCCAGATTATGCTCTTCAACAAAATGACAAATGCTCAAATGAAAAGGAAATACATCAAATATTCATTAGTTAATATATTTCATGCTTCCTAGTGCCATTCATTTTTTTCAGTACCTGGAACGAACATTTAATACCTGCCTAGGGGTCAGGGGACTAGAGCGGGGAGAATGAGATGAATATCACACAACCCTGGCATCAGTCTGGTGGGTGAGGATGGTTTAGATGTGGCACGGATAACTGCTGAGCCCTCATAACCACAAAAGGAGTGTCTGATATTTTATAAACTGAGGTCTTTCTGTTCTCTGTGGAAGAGAAACTGTACAGGCCCTTTGAAAGCCTTCACCTTTTATTATACAAAACTACTGCCTCTGAGGATTGTGAGTTCCACTTCCAGGACAGAAAAGCAGTCATACCACAGATAACAAGGAGAAACTATAGGCGGAGATTTTTTTAAGTTACCAGGGCTGAGACTAGGGTAAGGTGAAGGAGGCACAAAATTTCAAGGGTTCCAATAAACTCAGTAATCAAGAGAAATATTATTCTAGTACAGTATTTTTTAAATATAAAAACTAACGCAAAAACTCCACGATGAACATAATACTAAAATGCTTAATAAAAATAAGATCGGTATTACTGATGTGTTTTTTTCCTCTTACCTCTTGTTCTAATATGGATCGGCACAGCACAGTTACTGATCCTGTCCTTATTTGAAATTTTGACATTTTTCTTGTTGTGGATCTTTGCATGAACTAGTAACCAAGATTTAGAAGGAAGTGAGTTGTCTGGGTTCTGCCACGGAGGTAGTTGCCTAGGAGAAATGATGCCGAAAAATGAGTGGGGATCATCTCTGCCTCATCTAAACTAATCACAGTTATTCCCCTGGAAAGTGTCAAAACTGTGAATGTGAATGTTATCATTTCAACAGTGCCGAATGTTTCCTGACCATTAAGGTCAAGTAGCAGTTTCATGTCTTTGCCCAGCATTTGGTGCTTGGCCTTGTCTGGAATAATTCAAGTCTGGAACACTAAGCGATAAATTTGACAATTTGGGCCAAAACTGCTGCAAAGGGAATAATTACCTGCCATGCCACTAAGGAGAGCCTCCAAAGAGTAGAGAAAACATCTTTCAGAAATGACTTCTCAGGTTACCTGAGAGCGGTTCTATGGACTTTGGTAATAGGAATGCGGGATGCACTTTGAGATGCTTTGCCCAGATCCCTCTCAAGAAAGTCCTACTTCCAAGCCCTCGAGGATACAGTCAGTGGCTCCATGGTTGTAAGGAGCCACCTCTCCTGTGATCACGCCTTTCTCAAGAAGCCCACATCTGCTACCGAACAAGGCAAGAGTTGAAAGGCCCCAAAATTTCATCCAAGGCAGAAAAGTTGTGAAGGGCGATGGTCCCTTAATAGCTCCTGCTGGATTGGTCAAAGATTGGTTGGTCTGTATCAGTTCAATTTCTCCTTCTGCCCAGTCCTTCTTCCTCCCCATCCTCTTACATCTTGCACTCTAAAACCCATCTCCACATTTGCCTCCAGAAAACCTAGCCCAAGAGAGGCAAACCAGATTACATTTGTCTTTTTACAATTATTTGAACAACAGAAACACTTATGCAAAAAAAATAAAGAATAAATATACAAGTCTATTTGTAACATATCTCTTTGAGCACTCTCAATTTAGATCTGAATTATCACAGTTATAATTAGCGTGCATATGTGATTTTGGATTTAGATTTTTCTATTGATATTAACATACAATACCTTATAGCAAGTCTGTCTGCATATTTGTCTTTTGTAATGCCCTTGTGGTATTCCATGGTGAATTTCTTACCTGTCTCCAAATTTATGGCCTTAAATTGTTCCCTATTTTTTCACTGCTTAAAATAGTGCCGTTATAAATATTTTTGTACAAATTGCTTTCTTTCTTTTTTGATTAATTCCTTTGACAATTGCTTTCCTAGAGTTGGACCACAGTCTTGTGATGTCAGCACTGGGACCAGTTAGCAGAGGAGAAGAGAAGAATGAAGGAGAATGAGGACTTACATAACCACGAGTTTTTCCTTTCTCGTATGTAAAGGGCGTGTAGAAATGGAGTGTATATAAATCTAGAACAACCTGAAATTCCATCAGGTCCTGGATAATTTTGTTTTACCTATGAATTTCTTGAATAACTCCACTTTATACTACTTTGTACTTTGAATTGAATTATTTATTTGTAGCACCATTATCCAAAACCCAGTTCATAGAATATTAGTTCTCCATGACTACTTACCAGGAGAAAAAAAAAAAGCTCAGGAGATGAACAATTTAGAGAAATGTAACACACTAAATAATCTTCTTGAAGATTCTATAGAGGGTATATAAGGGCAGAATTCTTTCAGCAAAGAAATGTATTAAATCTATTTAATCTACCTATCCAGTACAATTAATATTAGAAGAAAAACAGTTTATGAAATAGTGTCATACATGGTGTCATTAAAAAGACACTTTTAGAAAAAAGTGTATTATACATACACAGATAGTATACATATAGCTTTCTTCCTAGAAAAGAAAGAAATTTATGCTATCACGTTAGTACCCTCCCTCCCCCCCAGCACCTACCATCCATCCAGGAAACTTTGAGATGTTTTACAAAGGCTTATGAAGTTACATTAAACATCTGTTAAAAATCACTTTTTTCATTGCTAGACATTTACATAATATAGTTTCAAAGAAAGATAACAGCTGAGGGGAGCTACAGAAAAAAATAGAACTTATGCTGAATTATTTTTTCTTGTACATATGAAGTTTCTCTGTGAGAATAAGAGCACTCAGCAGATGTACAGATCCATTATCTTTTTGCATGGCAATATGTTCCTCCTTTCAGAAAATTTGAGCAAGTTTGGAACATAAAATATTACAAATAGGCTGAGATGCAAAGCAGAGAAAATGAAAATGATTGGCAGAAAAACCATGGACCAATGATAAGAGATGAGACACAGGTGAGCTTTACTCGGGGCATTAACCACTGAAGTCTCCCATTTAGTGAGCCATCCAAATATATATTTATCTTCCTCAGTACTCGGAGTGTAGCAGATTTCCAGCACACGTATCCCCACGTACCCTCTGCATTAAAACCAAATGACAGTGGTTTTTGCATCCTGTCATCACAGCCTTGACTCTCTCAAGGCTCATGAGATCTTTCCATGACTCACATAACCTGTGTATTCACAAACAGGTATTTGTAAACGTACATTTGATGATAAGTATTAAAGCTAGAAGGTGTAAGTCCTGAATCAGTCTACTTAATTGTCACTTGGCACAGCCACCACCAGCTGCGCTATTGCTCACCGGACTCCACGGACTTCAGAATGCCCATCCTCCTTAGAAATTCCAAATTGTATTTCTCTCTGTATTTTTAGACATTCATAAAGCTATTATTCAACAAAAGTTTTTAACAATCAAGATTGACCCATCATTTTACAGTTGAGAAAACTGAGAGTCAGAAAGTTGAAAGTTTTGCCCAGATTCAGAAAAATAAATTTTGTATAATTTGTGTGCAAATAGTGTCCCTTAGCTCCTACCACAATTTTTTTTCACCGCATTATTCTAGGAAACTTTGGAAGTGTAGTTAAAACAATATTGCATTATGGTTAAAAAGCACAAGTTCTGGAATCAGAAAGACCAGGGTAACAAAAGGAGTATTATTTAACTTAAGTGTATTTTTCAGTAAAATAATAATATTCTGTATGATACAGTATTGTTGTGAGTTTTAAATGACATAGAAGATAGTTAAGCGCCAAAAAAAAATATGAGCTATTGTCATGATTACATATGTAAGTAATCCATTTTCTGTGTATTACCACAGTCTTCAAAACCTGTAGATTGATTTTTATCAAATGTGGAGGTTAGGCTCATGTAAATTGTAAGCCAGGTGTCATATCCAAAATTTATGCTGACTGCTGCTTCCGGGAGGATGAGTAGGGGTGCTTTTCCTCACTTCTCCCATTAGGCACGACTAAAAGTCCTGGAAATTATACATATGGAGATTTTGCAAGGTGGATCAAAGATGGCAAGAAGACTGGGGAGCTTAGAACCCGAAGAACTATACCGTGAGTTCCCTGGACTCTCTTCTCACCTCATACATCCCAGACTGCGTACTGAAGAAGCCCAAACCCCAAAAACACTAATGACACAGAGATAAGAAATAAAGCCTTAAGAAAAGCCTGTTCTCCCCTGTGAATGAACCAGGAAAGGGACACCCTAGCATGACACACAACTTTTAGACAATAGTTCATTCTACTCCAGTCAAATGCACAGAAGGGATGCCTGGGTGGCTCAGTTGTTTAAGTATCTGGCTCTTGACTTTAGATCAGGTCATGATCTCATGGTTTGTGGGTTCAAACCCCGTATCAGACTCTGTACTGACAGTGTGGAGCCTGCTTGGGATCCTCTCTCTCCCTCTCACTCTCTCTTTCTTCCCCTCCCCCATGCAAGTACACTGTCTGTCTCTCTCTCTCAAAGTAAATAAACTTCTTAAAAAACATAGAAAATACTGCAGCCCTGCACCCACAAGCAAAGATACAGTAGAGATCCTATGCTTTCACCCTTGCTCCGCTATAGGAAGTGCTACACTCTCTCCCCACCTCCAGGGTGGTGTCTGAGAAGGCAGAGTGGGAAACTGAGACTTTCACCTCTACCAGGTGGTAAAGAGGACCACCTCCATGGTATCATGTGAGACCATGGTTCCGGGCAAGGGAGGCTTGGACTCCCACCCCACCCAGAGGTAGTAAGCACTCCTTTTACTTCCCACCTGCATGGGGGTCGGAGAAGGCTTACTGGTGAGTCAGGACTTTCACCACTGCTCAGTGGTAAGGAGACAGCCCAGTGGTGCTGGTGGAGACAATGTGGAAAGCCATAAGGAGATGTAGCCTCCCTATCCCAAACAGTATGGTATCGCCAGATGCCTAGTGGGGAAGTGATTTTTGACCAAAGTGCGAAAGCAGTTCAATGGAGAAAGAACAGGTTTTTCAACAAATGACGGGAGAGCAGTTGAATATCCATAGGCAAGACAATATAAGCCTCTAAACCTCAAACCTTTTACAAAAATGAATCCAACTCATATATTTAATATAAAATATAAAACATATAAGACTTGTAGAAGATGACATAGGAGAAAATTTGAGGGAACTGAGGCTTAATGAAGAGTTTATAGACATGACACCAAAAATGTAATCCATGAAAGTGAAAAACAGTAAATCGAGCTCATCAAAATTAAAAATTTTCATTTTGTGAAAGATCCTGTTGAGAGGATGAAAAGACAAGCTACAGAGTAAGGGAAAATATTTGCAAACATATCTGACAAAGCACTCATCTGAAACTTGCAAAACTGAACTGTAAAAACAAATAATCCAATTAGACAATGGGCAAAAAACATTAAGAGACATTTCACTGAAAAAAATATATGGATGGCAAGTAAACATGTGAAAAAATGTTCAGCATCACTAGCTATTAGGAAAATGCAAATTAAAGCCATGATGAGATATCACTGTAAACCTCTCAGCATGATAAAATATAAAAATAGCGACAATCCTCAATGCTAGCAAGAATATAAAGATGCTTGATCCGTTATACATTGCTGGAAGGACTATAAATGGCACAGCCAATCTGGAAAACAATTTGACAGTTTCTCAAAACAATTAAACATATACTTAGCACACAATCCAGCAATTGCACTCTTGGGCATTTATCTCAGAGAAATGAAACATTATTGTAACAGCTTTATTGTAATAGCCCAAAACTGGAAATGTAATACCGCTCAGTAAAAAAACGAATGAACTATTGATATACACGACTTGGATAGATCTCAAGGACATTATGCTAAGTGAAAAAAAAAAAAACAATTTTCAAGAGGACATATATGCTGTAAGTCGATTTATATAGCATTCTTGAATTGACAAAATTATAGAGAGGGAAACAGAGTAATGGTTGCCAGGGATTAGGGATGGCTGGATGGAGGGAATGGGGTGTGGCTATAAAGGGGTAGCAGGAAGGCGATCATGGGGATGGAATAGTTCTCCATCTTGATAGTACTGATGGTTACAGGAGCCGACAAATGAGAGAATATCGACTTATACACATACATCGTGTCAAAATGCAATTCCTGTCACTGATATTGTATTATAATTATGTAAGATGGACCCATTGGGGGGAATCTGAGTGAAGGGTACGTGGGTCCTCTGTGTACTACCTTTGTGACTTCCTGTGGGTCTATAATTATTTCAAAATAAAGTTTGTTTCATTTTAATTTCATGTTGGAAGCATTTTGGGGGAGCAAAAGAGACTTGTAGTCAGAGGAGCCATGGATGGCCAAAGGCAGTTGACTGCAAAGTGCAACGCAAAGGAAGGTTGTCCACCAGCTGAGAAGAAAGGCTGTGTACAGAGAGATTTTTGTAGCAGAGAAAACGATCATTCCGTTCCCGTATGAATTCAAGTACATTAATGTGTTTTAACCCTTGACTGCAGGTTAGAACTAAGTGAAAGGGTTTTTTTGTTTTTTGTTTGTTTTGTTTTTTTTTTTTTTTTACTCTTTAACGTTTTATTTATTTCTGAGAGAGAGAGAGAGACAGCGTGAGCAGGGGAGGGTCAGAGAGAGAGGGAGACACAGAATCTGAGACAGGCTCCAAGCTCTGAGCTAGCTGTCAGCACAGAGTCTGATGCAGGGCTCAAACCCATGAACTGTGAGATCATGACCTGAGCTGAAGTCAGATGCTTAACCGACTGAGCCACGCAGGTGCCCAAGATTTTTAAATGCTCAATGTCCAGCCGTGTCTCCAGGGATTCTCTTTTGAGCTAGGATGATCATAATTATCCTAGATGATTCTCAAGTGTAGTCTGGACTCAGGAACACCATATTACACCAAGGAATGTAGCATTATTTCAGTGTCTGAAATTTGACACTATTTTGAGCCCTGTAAAAGAAAAGTAAACCCAAAGATTTATATTATTCTGATGGTGAGTTTATGTCAAGACTAGTTACTGAGCCGCTGGACTGCCTACATCTTAATGGAGCTCAAAAAGAACATAGGTGTTTTTCCATGTGCTCTGTTAAAACAAGAAATCAATATTTTATCTCTTGAATGTGAGTGATTTTCTCAAATAATCTTTTTATTGTTTCATGGCCATGAATAAGATACAAGAAAAACGTGCTTTAAATTTCAGGAATTAATTGTGATACACTGCTTCTAGAAGGGGCAATTCTATAGTGTGTAAACCAAGGTAAATAGCAGCAGGGACCCTATCATATTGCCCAGGAGAACTGAATGACAAATGTTTTCTATAAAAGGATTTGACACAAGTTTACAAATTAAAAATTAGTAAGCTTTATATTGATTACTATAATTATGGAAGGTTCTCAAGATTCCATATTACTTTTTTTAATATTTATTTATTGTTTGAGAGAGGAAGAGAGAGCACAAACAGGGGAGGGGCAGAGAGAGGGAGAAACAGAAGCTAAAGCAGGCTCCACGCTCTGAGCTGTCAGTACAGCTCAGATGTGGGGATCAGACCTACAAACCACAAGATCATGACCTGAGCTGACTTAACCGACTGAGCCACCCTGGTGCCCTTAAAGATATATTTTATTTCCATTTCTAGCCTCTCCATTAAAGGGCTGTGGTGCTGCTAAATCCTTAAGCCTTAGATTCACTATTCCACACACTGAAGAAATGCAGAGGGCCACAAGGATATCTGGAAGAATTTCAAAATATCTATAGCATGTCATACTCATTGGGAAGTAAGAACATGCTATTAAACAGTGTAAGAAAAAATGTCTTATGTAAATATTTTTTAGACTTCACAAAGACAAAATTGTACAAGAGTTCTAAATAATAATTGCAAATAAGACTTCATGAATGATTTGTAAGAACAACTGAATAATAGTCTAAGAACTAGCTATGTCCTAAATATTGAAAATAATAAGTAACATTTTATTGAGATAATTTTAGTATTACCCATAAATTATAACTTTTTAATTAAAAATATTTTTAATTTACAAATGTTGGGGGCTTGCCTTATTTTACATGTTTAACTATGTAACTAATTTCTATTTTCAAACATACTAATTCCTTGTCTCTGAGAAAATTACTGTTAAAACTCCACATTTAGGCAAACCATGAGAGATTCTTGAATGCCGAGAACAAACTGAGGGCTGATGGGGCTGGGGTGATGGGGTGATGGGCATGGAGGAGGGCTTGTGGGGATGAGCACTGGGTGTTATATGGAAACCAACTTGACAATAAACTATTTAAAAAAAGAAATATACAACCATAAAAAATATCAACATTTAAAGTGCAAATACAAACTTGGTGGTTCCTCGATATCCATCATTATCTATACTGCAGCTGTATTTTTTTTTTTTTGAAGTCAAGATATCTACTTCAAAGTATACCTGTAGAGCTGCCCTTATATATACAAGTAATAGGCAATGTGATTTTCTTGGCTTGTCTGTTTATACCCCTCTTCTTCCCAAACAAAATTATAATGCCCTATTATAAATAGCTACACCATAACATGAAACAGTCACAGAAATAGAGATCAATAAAAAATGAGTGTGGGAAAAATAAGTCAAAGCTCAAAGTGAGGCTAGAATGCATACGGCTCAATGTACTTGCCAGAGAAGGGCTACAAATTTAGCTGATGGGAAAAATAGGATTGGTTAATAATACATGGGACCCAAATGCCAGAGATGTAGCTATTCCTGGTGCTGATACCTGGTGCCAAGACATCTCTCCCATGTATCATCAGAAAGTGGACCCTCTTTGATATACTAAATAGCATCATCAAAAACACATCTATACCTCCACACTCGTAGTGTCAGAGGCCTTTCCTCACAATATCTCCTTAGGCTGGCAGATGCTGTAGCATCAAAGTTAAGGAAAACTAATTCTACAAGAGCCAAAAAAATATGTAGAACAGAAGCCCAGTTCCCTAATGGCAAGATATATCAAGATTTGGAACCTAGCCACTTAGATAGTGGCTCCATCTGAATTCACAGTTTTGAAGTTAACTAGAGGAAAGAATGACCAATAAAGCCAAATGCCCAACTACCATTTATTTTCAAATAAACTAAAGGCGGAAATACTCTTTAAGACTTATATGCTACCTAATTTCTTCAATATTGTTTTAATATGTGGTAGAGATTATGACATAAGATATAAAAAAAGAGAAATTACTAATAGGGAGTTGGATTTTGAAAATAAGAGAAAACGAAAGTTTTGGGTAATGAAAAAGAAACAACTCCTTTCATATATTGGTATTGGGTATTTCATATCAAATTTGGTGCCAAGAATAAAAGAAGAAAAGCCAATGAGTACTAATTAAATTGTACAGCAGCACTAAAAGAGATGCAATGAAATAGAAAAGGCCCACATTTCTTTTAACTGGATGTTCAAGGTTAAAACCAAATTATCTATTTGTATTTCCCTGATGAGGAGGGATGCCGAGCATCGTTTCATGTGTCTGTTGGCCATCTGGATGTCCTCTTTGGAGAAGTGTCTGTTCATATCTTCTGCCCATTTCTTCACTGGGTTGTTTGCTTTTTGGGTGTGGAGTCTGGTGCGTTCCTTATAGATTTTGGATATTAACCCTTTATCTGATATGTCATTTGCAACTATCTTTTCCCATTCCGTTGGTTGCCTATTAGATTTGTGGGTTGTTTCCTTTGCTGTGCAGAAGCTTTTAATCTTGATGAGGTCCCAATCGTTTATTTTTGCTTTTGGGGATGTGTCAAGTAAGAAGTTGCTGCGGTGGAGGTCAAGGAGGCTGTTTCCTGCTTTCTCCTCTAGGGTGTTGATAGTTTCCTGTCTCACGTTCAGATCCTTTATCCATTTTGAGTTTATTTTTGTGCATGGTGTGAGAAAATGATCTAGTTTCATTCTTCTGCATGTTGCTGTCCAGTTCTCCCAACACCATCTGTTAAAGAGGCTGTCTTTTTTCTCTTGGATATTCTTTCCTGCTTTGTCCAAGATTAGTTGGCTGTATACGTTTGGGTCCACTTCTGAGTTCTCGATTCTGTTCCATCGGTCTGTGTGTCTGTTTTTGTGCCAATACCATACTGTCTTGATGATGACAGCTTTGTAGTAGAGGCTAAAGTCTGGGATGGTGATACCTCCCATTTTGGTTTTATTTTTCAGTATTACTTTGGCTATTCGGGGTCTTTTGTGGTTCCATACAAATTTTAGGATAGTTTGCTCTAGCTTTGAGAAGTATGCTGGTGCAATTTTGATTGGAATTGCATTGAATGTGTAGATAGCTTTGGGTAGTAATGACATTTTAACTATATTTATTCTTCCTGTCCATGAGCATGGAATGTTTTTCCATTTCTTTGTGTCGTCTTCAATTTCCTTCATAAGTCTTCTATAGTTTTCATCATACAGATCTTTTGTATCCTTGGTTAGGTTTATTCCTAGGTATTTTATGTTCTTTTGTGCAATTGTGAATGGGATCAGTTTCTTGATTTCTCTTTCTGTTGCTTCATTGTTGGTGTATAAAAAGGCAACCGATTTCTGTACGTTGATTTTGTACCCTGCAACTTGGCTGAGTTCTTGGATCAGTTCTAGTAGTCTTCTGGAGGAATCAGTCGGGTTTCCGATGTAGAGTATCGTGTCATCTGTGAAGAGTGAAAGTTTGACATCCTCTTTGCCAATTCTGATGCCTTTGATATCCTTTTGTTGTCTGATGGCTGATGCTAGGACTTCCAGCACTATGTTAAACAACAGTGGTGAGAGTGGACATCCCTGTCGTGTTCCTGATCTCAGGGGGAAAGCTCTCAGTTTTTCCCCGTTGAGGATGATGTTAGCTGAAGGCTTCTCATAGATGGCTTTGATGATATTTAAGTAGGTTCCTTCTATTCCCGACTTTCTCTAGAGTCTTTATTAAGAAGGGATGCTGTATTTTGTCAAATGCTTTTTCTGCATCAATTGACAGGATCCTATGGTTTTTATCTTTTCTTTTATTGATGTGATGTATCACATTGATTGATTTGCGAATGTTGAACCAGCCCTGTAACCCAGCAATGAATCCCACTTGATCTTGGTGGATGATTCTTTTGATATGCTGCTGGATTCGATTTGCAAGCAAAACCACACTGAAATACCACCTCACGTCAGTCAGAGTGGCTAAAATGAGCAAATCAGAGACCTCTAGATGCTGGCGAGGATGTGGAGAAACGGACACCCTCCTACACTGTTGGTGGGAATGCAAACTGGTGCAGCCCCTCTGGAAAACAGTGTGGAGGTTCCTCAGGAAACTAACAGTAGAACTCCCCTATGACCCAGCAATAGCACTGCTAGGAATTTACCCAAGGGATACAGAAATGCTGAGGCATAGGAGCACATGGACCCCAATGTTCATAGCAACACTCTCCACAATAGCTAAAACATGCAAAGAGCCTAAGTGTCCATCAATGGACGAATGGATCAAGAAGATGTGGTTTATCTATACCATGGAATACTACATGGCAATGAGAAACAATGAAATCTGGCCATGTGTAGCAACATGGATGGACCTTGAGGGTGTTATGCTGAGCGAAATAAGTCAGGCAGAGAAGGACAAATATCATATGTTTGCACGTATAGGAGGATTAGGAGGAACTTAACTGAAGACCATGGGGGAGAAGAAGGGGGGAAATGGTGGGGGAACGGTACAGAGGCAAACCATGAGAGACTCTTGAATGCTGTGAAACAAACTGAGGACTGATGGATGTCGGGGGCAGGGGGGAAGTGGGCATGGAGGAGGGCACTTGTGGGGATGAGCACTGGGTGTTATATGGAAACCAATTTGACAATTAACTATTTGTAAAAAAAAATAAAAATTAAAATTAGAAAAAAAACCAAATTATCTAAAAAAGCAGGGATGGATATTCATAAACACATACTAAAATATCTATACATAGACTACCAGTGATTAATACTCTGTGCTGTTCCCATGTCTTGGTCTACTTCTTTTATCAGAACCTGGAGAACTGATTGGATAGTGGAGGGAAGACAACCTTAGCTCAATTTACATAATCTACTTGTCTAATTTTGTGAATAGACCCTAGGAGATCTTTAGGTATTACATTGAAAACTAGGTATTTCCTTTCAGAACTTACTGCCAAGAAAATCAAGACTTGAGCACTAGCCAAACAAAAAATTACAAAGGAATCTATAGGTAAATCCGAAGATTAATTCATGTCAAACCAATTAAATCAGATGTCAATAGTGTCCAAGAAAAATCGCTGGGGCATATAATGGACTTGACTCAAAATTTAAGGAGCGAAGGTAAAAAAAAAAAATTGTCCTTGCTTTTGGCTGTGAATGAATGGAAGGAAGTTGAGGGGAAAATAGGAAGCAAGGTAAAGCAAGGCAGCATGGAGATGAGAGACGGTTTCCTACCAGTTTTCTATGCACAAGCTAGCTACCAATTGGCCTTTATCTTGTGTAGTTGTTTATAAGTCATGAACCAGCCTTTGTGTAACAAGACAGGAAAGAAAGGCACATTTGGGGACTGAGAGAAGAAATTAGCAAGATATACAAAAGGAGTATTTTCAGGATTATCTAGAGACAGAGACACCGAAATATGCCTTAAACTGTAGAAATGTATAGTTCCCAAATGGAGAAGTTCTTGAAATGCTGAATAAAAACAGATGTGGAGAGATAGCTCCCAAACTGGCAAAGGCACCCAGAAACCACCAGAAAAGGAAAGAGCCCAAGAAAGAGATAAGGAAAATGAGGTGCAGAAGTCTATCAGGTAGAAATAAAGGGCCAGAAGGAGGAAATCAGACAAGAATTTACCTTGAACTGGCTGGTTGGCACTAACTGACTATTTGAGGGACCAAATCTCTGGCAAGCTCCCCCTCTGTTACAGCTTCTACCCGAGTAGGAACAGGGTAGAAACCCACAAGGCAAATTTAAATATGGCAAGTGGATTGTGTATCCATGTTATAACGCTGTTGAATTTAGAATAAATTTTGTATAGAAGAATCATCTTGGACCCTCTCCTTGAATTTTTACTTCATGAAATACAGAAAACCCACATCTAGAACACTCTCAATTATAAGGCAATCTCTTAAGTGGATCCTGAAGATATTATCATAATTAAGTCCTAGGGTTTATTTTAAGGCAAAATCCTGATAACGAGAACCCTTCTCATAAAAGAACTATCTCTGTAGATAAACTCCAGAAGCATTACTGAAAACTTCCTGTATATGGGAATATCAGGATATGAGGCTACTAACAAGAGAATTTTCCTTTGCCTTGCAGATCATAAAATTTGAATGAAGTGTTGACTAGAGGAAAAGCACACATGAACAAGTACAATATGATGAGATGCTGGGAACAGAAAAAGTGAAAAAGGTAAGTAATCACCTATACCTGCTTCTGTTCATAGCAAAGACTGAAAACACGTTCAAGGAAGAAAGTAAGTTGGTAAGAGCAAGGTGAATCATTGGCTGGAATTAAATTTGAACTAGGCCTTGAACTGTTGGTCTTTTGGAAAAGTGACTGACAGGTACTTAATTCGGAAGAAACTCCCTGAGGAAAGGTTTAAAAGAGGGGATGTAAAAGATGCATGTAAGGGACAGTAATCAAGAGGGAATAGAAAAGATGCATAGAGGAATAGAAAGATGACCTTGGGCAGCAATGAAGTAAACTGTTGATGGAAAGAGCCTGAAAAATAAACTTACAGGAACCAAGAAAGTGAAATGATGAAAACAGTATTTACAGTTTGTTTCTTTTGTTAAAGAGTCACCTAGGATTACTGGCGACGAATGCCTGCTAGCAAGTGAAGAAGCAATACCTAGAAGATCTTTGGAGCCTCCCAAAACTACTGTTCTCACACTGCAGAGGAAGCAGCCAATTAAACACACACACAAGAAATGTACGTATGCGTATGCATATTGTTGTTATCATTGTCTTTTGGAGGAAGTATTTTACACCCAGTAAGTTTCCTCTGGGAAAAATACTGCTTACATCATAGTAAATGTGGAGTGGAATATGTTTACTCAGGACTTTTTTTTTTTGAGATTCTCATTTCATATTTTTAATTAAGACAGAATTTAGAGACTAGGGGTGTTATTAAAATATTGCTTTACGTTGCTGGAAGAACACCCTACCGCTATTATGATAACTCCAACTGCTGATTGGTCTTATTTAACCATAAAGATCTAATATCTCAAAAGAAATACAGAGAACAAACTGATGGTTGCCAGAAGGGAGGGAGTAGGCAAATGGGCAAAATGGGTGGAGGGGAGTGGGAGATACAGCTTCCGGTTATGGAATGAATAAAACACAGGGATATAAAGGTACAGCATAGGGGATATGGCCAATGGTGTTGTAATAGCATTGTATGGTGATGGATGGTAGCTACAGTTGTGGTGAGCATAGCGTAACATATAGAGTTGTAAAATCACTATGTTATACATCTGAAACTAATGTAACATTGTGTGTCAACCGTACCTCAATTAAAAAAAAAAAAAGCCTCAAATGTTTTTTTTAAAAAAAGGAGGGGGGAAAGGGAGAGAGAGAGAGAAAATTATCTTAAAGTTTGGATCAGAAAAATACTATTGTCCTGAAATTAAATTGCAGAATATCTTACTAGAGGATGAACTTAACACTCTATTCAACTTTTTTTTTTTTACTACTATACTATCAAAGTAATAATGACCGCGTATTTAGCAATTCACAGTGTGAAAGGTGCTGAGTAACATCCTTTAAAAAATAGCAAATGACACTGTCCTCAGATGCAGAAATCTGTAGAAATGCTATGTAAATATTTGAGGTCAGAATTTGGTTTGAAGTGTTTAGAAAAAGGGATGAGATATTTAAATGAGAAAAATGGCTTAGAGGCTTAATGGAAACAGATGGATAGCAATTAGAGGGAAAGCTAAGCTGGGATCCCTACTGCAAATACTTCCCGGCTGGAGAAGAGCTGATGATCGCAGACCCAGGATCGGAGGACTGAGAAAGGAGAAGGAGGAATTGCTTACTCCAGCTCTTGTTCAACCTTTCCTTGTAAGTAAAAAAAAAAAAGAAAAAAAAAATTAAAGAAATGTGTGGTAGAAAAATAGTTAGGCTTTGCTACCAAATGAACACCAACTAGAAGCCATAGGGTCTATATCATTTATTCTTTCTTTCCTGCTTTCCACTCCTGTCCCTCTCCTTGTCTTCTTCCTTCTCTCTGTTCACTTCTCAGAAAGAGTCAGGATGTGTTTTACAGCTTTGCCATTTTCTTCACTGACAAAGAAAGGGCCAGAGACTTCCTCAAAATGGCAATCTTGAGTTAATATAGTAAAGGAGAGAGGGGAGAAGCCTATATCTAATAGGATGAGACGGATGGGGGCTGGCTACAAAAATTTCTTTTTTCCATGTTCAGGAAGTCTAGAAAAACTGGAGGAAGCAGGGGAGGAAGGGACTAGCATGGCTTAGAGGTTTCCCATGTACACTTTCACAAGCAACTGGCTGTAAATTCCCAGCCTGGGGAATCACTTTTAATTGGCGTGAGGGTGGTGGATGGGGGATAGGTTGGAACTATTGTCTTGTTAATATTTCTTGGTTTATTCTGATTATATTGAATAATATTGCATGGTGACATTCAAAATATACGGTGCTAATGGTTTTAATTTGCTGTTTCCTTTTTGGGGCTACCGCTTAACTAGCCTGGAGCATTAGTATTTTGACAGGAAATGCTGGGCGTTCTTGTAAACGCTCACCTTCAAAATCTTCAGACATGGATCTTGACCATTAAAAACCTAATTGAAATCATGTTGTGTCAAATAAGATGAATAGTACAAGAAACAGTGTACATGAAGAATGGAAATATTTGGAAGGAAAATAAATCTTTCTAATTACTGACTGGTGTTGGGGGAAGGCAGATGCTTCCTCTTAAGGATAGCAACTTACTTCAATGATGGAGTTCCTTGCTTTTTCTGCTAATAGAAAAGCCATCGGCGTTTTCAAAAGATGTATCAGTCAAGTTAGAATAAATAAATCAAGTTAGTATATATTTTGAAGGAGAAGGAAAACATAAAATTTACGTATTAAATATGACTTGCTGAATAACAGAAGTTAAAGAAATATTCAAAATTACCTAGGCTAACTACCTGGTAGTTAGCAATAAATATCTTCCCAGGGAATTTAGTCGAACACTTTAAAGTTTATATCAGAGTGAGAAGTATCCAAAGTAATACCCAAATAGAAGTGACATAAAGAAGCATGAATTTTCAACTACAATTTCAAAAAGTTTGAATTAAGATACTGTGTAAGGAGTCATATGGCAGAAAAAGTTCTGGCCAGCATTGAAAGGCCTGGATTTTAAAACTCCCTTTTATCTGTTTGCCACTCTAAGACCAAGTTTTCCCTTGTATATGAAATGAAAGCTTTGGACTAAATGACTTAAGTTCCCTTCCAATTTTCCTACTTTATGAATCTGCAAAATCTTACTGTTAAGAGAATGTATTCTCAGTCCAAGATTGATGTTCAAAATTCAGTTACTCTCCAGGATTCAAAATGTACACAGTACGGTCTCATTTTTAAAAGGATATTACATATAAAAAAACTTCTGGGAGAGCACACACCAAAATGGCAACATTTATTTAACAGATATTTATTATTGCTACCATGTGCCAGATACTGCAGTCTTCACTGTGGATAGCTCAGTGACCAAGGAGGACCTTGTGCTGGCCCTCAGGAGCTTAGGAACTAGTGGCTAGATCTCTGGGAGGCAGAATCTGCAATGGTTCTTTCTTTCTTTCTTTCTTTTTTTCTTTAATCACATTTCTGAAGTTTCTAGGTGTAACAACTTATTACATGTAGTCACTTTCTCTTATTATTTCTCTTCATAATAAGAGAAAGTTACCACTTTAAACGACCAATGTTTACAAGGTATCACATAGTCCTATTTCTTTGCAAACAATAATATACAAAAGAACACTCAGACCTCCAGGATTTTTAACAAAAACAAAGCAACTGCTTAAATCTATTCTCACAAGTAACAGGATTTGTACCTTTTATTGCTACTTTATTATTATACCAGATCTTTGTGGCAAGTTGACCAGAGGACCTGTTAATTCTAGATCCCATTTAGAGCACAGACGCATAAAAGGTTCAGAAGAAACTTTTTAAGTAAAACCATTACTGACAAACCTCAATTGTCATATGGCCCCTAGTGAAAATTTTATAGTGCTGTCTGTAATTAGATTTGATCGTAACTAGATTAGCCTCTTTGATGAGACCCTTCATCCTATCAAACTCCTTTCTGAAAAGTCCACGGTATTGCCTTCTTCTTGATCACTTGTTTTCTAGTTGTTGTTTATTAATCCCTGTTTAGTCTTGTGTGATTCACTTTTGTTGTCATATAGTTCTTCTTGTCTGAGGACCTGTTTTGAAGAAGTCAGAACTCCCTTCTAGCACTTGCAATGGTTAGGCTTTTCAGCCAGATACTGCTTTTTCTTATTACATTTTTTTCTCCTTTCCTTTCTAAGTTTTTTCTTCCTACGTATTTTCTTCTGAATCATCCATATAGCCATATTCCACATGAATTTCACTTGACTGTCATTTTATAAATTGTTATTGGGCTATTACAATTATTTTTCCCAATCTAATAATATATAGCTTCATAGATGCTTTCATTATTATTCTTTTTATTATTACTATTGCTATGATTATTAGTAATCTAGTATTAATATTTTAAATTCAGATATACTAACATGCAATATACTAATTATAGCCAAAAGGAATATATATTAATAACTGTGATGTTGAAGATGGCACTCAGTTATAATTATATATAGGTAATTATATCAGAACATTATTTTCATTTTTTAATAATCCAGGTAATAGTTTATCATTTCTATGGGCAGCCTAATCTGATATTTAATAATTTTGGAAAATTCAAGATGATATTTTAAAGATAGAATTGATTTATCAATCTGTAGAAGAGAGTTGTAACCACTCTTCTCTCGGTATCCTATAGTCTTCTGCAGTGGTGTTATATTATTTTGTGCCTAACATACATTCATCATGCTATAGTTTAAGCCTCTGTCATGATGTGCTCTAACAGAAGTAATATCTATATTTATCTGTAATTTTTAAGGGGTATTAGGTTAAAATTATACCTCATGTGACTTATCACTTAACTTTTTAATTTATCTTAAAGTATTTTCCAAGTCTCATAAATAAATACAAGTTTCTTGTGTAGACCTGAAGTCAAGCTAAGTATTATCTCTGCCCACAGGAAAATTTTAGTCTAGCTAGGGAAATGAAACAAATCATAATGACCCAAACTCGGTCAAAAGCCTCACTTAATCCAAGTACTTTTGGGTTGTACAGCATAAACTTCACATTCATTTGAACGTGAAAATGATCTGTCTGCCCTGGTCCAGACCCCATTTACCATCTGTATTGAATCGATTGACACAGCAAGTGTACCTGCCTCCCCTCACCACTTAGCCCAGCTTAGAGGACACGTCATGACATGTGGCAAGTGCTTTCTTCTGAACAACACTGTTGATGACTATTACTCTATACATTTTGCAGATAGAGAAATCAGAACCCTGAGAAATTAAGTTCTTTACCCAAGTGCCATAGTTAGGGCTCATTTGAGTCTAAGCCCCAATCTTTTCAATGAAACTTGGATACTTTTCCCTAAGGTATCACTACTGTCAGAATCAAGGTTCCTTTGGTAAATCCTCCAACCAGCCTCCTAGATATATCCATGGAAACAGCAGAATCTGATCGGTGCAAAGTTTATGGAGACCATTACCTTTTCAACATTCATAATTAAGGCATTTCTGAAGGAACTGAGAAAAATTTAGATCAATTAATTGTCACTGTGTAGAGTATTGTGTTGTGAAGGATTCTGAAGACTTGTTTGAGATCAATAGAAAATGGTTGCCATAATTAATTACTGATATTTACTATGGGCATAGAAAGGGAATGCAGTTGTATACAGTTCATGTGTTTTTTTTTCCATCCCTAATTATCTGTGCAGCAGCATACTTTGTACATCTTACATACAATATAATTCACTGACTTACGGTCACTTTATTTTTCACTCTTATCCGTGCTTCTGTCTACCATGACCCTCTGTTTTGCCCTCCCTTATCACACAACATTCTAATTTGTCTATTCATTCTTGCCATCACTATCTACTTCAAACAGTTCTTTTTATATCATTAAGGGGAATGATCTTTAACCCATTTATTTATTTTCTTTATGGAGAGGCTATAGTTTGTTACTTTGAATAGTTAGATATCATATGGACATGAAGAATCAAAGTTAACATATAGGAATAAGAAATAATTTATAGTCACAAAGAATTGAGTTGTGGTTACCATGGTAACCTTAACTATGAATTTTGAGGCTTTCTAAGGTAGAGAACTTAACCATAATAGCACAGAAACATGGCTTTTTCATGCTTAATAAGCTAGCCATATTACATATCATAATTGTGTGCAATAAATTACTTCTGCAAGGTAAAGAAACCTCTAAGATGGCAAATCAGCAATTTTTAAGGGTTGACTGCTTCTTCAAAATGTCCTATGGGTAGGAAAATAATATACCATCTACTACAAAGTGTCTTTTGGTATCTATGTAATAAGAGAAGTAAAAATAAACATTTGGGCATATAATAGTCTTGAAAATAAAGTCAAAGTTCTAATAAAATCAGAACCTGAGAGTCGGCAAGGACCTCAGAGAGACCAGCCAAAGCAGAAATGTGTTGTATGGATTCCCTAATAGATTACAGCCAGCCTTGGTTTCAACTCTTGCAAGAGAGACCTTATTTTCTCACCAGGCAGCCCGTCTCCTTGTTGTACAGATTGAAGTGTTATTTTAAAGTTGTTTCCTTGAGTCAACAATCTGCCTTCTTTTTGCTCTCACCGCTGATTCCTGCTCTGCTCTCTGGAATGACAGAGTGAAAATAATCCCTATACCAATGCTTGACAATTCTTTAGATATTTGAAGACAGCTGTTAAGGTTTTTCACTAGTCTGATTCCCTAAGGTTAACCTGTCTCAGTTCCTTCAGTTCTTCCTGTAGATCGTAGTTTCGTGACACTGCCAGCATCTACTGGTCGCTACCGATTGTAGATGTCTCTCTTGAAGGGAAGGAGTGCTGAATTAAGCAAAGTATCTTTTTCATGTGTCTATTACATTCCAGGCACTGGGCCAATGTGGTCTGATTATCTCAGAACAAAAGGACTACAACTCTTCATAATATTCTTTTAAGCTCTGTGGTCAGCACAACCTGCACAGTGTTTCACATGAACTGCTGTTTTCTCCTACTGACTTGTCCTTCCATTTTGTATGTCTAAAGTCCAGGGAGCAGATCTTTTTTTCCTGTTAAATTTCTTCTTGTTTTGATCTGATATTTTCTGGAAATATACTTTGGCAGGGTTGGAGGAGAAAGTGTTGAATCTTGAGGCTACCCATTGTTAACCTATTAAAATCTAACAATTATGTCTTCTATTTCCATGATGAAAGGATTGATTGGGACAGCTTCAGGAAAGGAATCCTCTGGTCTTCCATGTTTGCTCTCATTGCAGACTGAAAGAGAGATATTGCTGACACCCTTATCTTGCATTTTCATGCCTAGGCATACTTTATAAAAACCTTTGAAAACCACGATCTTGTTTAAACCTTGCAGCCACCTATAAGATTGATTTCAGCAGTCATTATATCTTTGTTTTACAGATAGGGATACTTCCAAGGCCACACAGCTGCCAAACGGTTCAGTGAGGACTATAACACACTTTAGCTCTTTCCCTCCTGTACTCTCACATCTTCCAGTGGGATCTGTACTCACCCTGAGGAGAAAAACAGTCTCTATCACTGCCAACAAAAATTGCCATCAAGTTTCAGACAACCTCAGGAAGGAAGGAATAGCCTCAGTATCCTTAACCTACCATGCATTAGAGCCATGAGAAACAAAGCTAGCAAAGACTTAAAAGTAATGTAGCCATCACTTTTTTGGCACTGATTGTTAAATAAGCTGTCAATACAACAAACTGGACTATTTTCCCACCTACATTACTGGCTTATCCATAAGGATGTTATGACAGTAATTCTTTTTTCTAAAATCCTTATATATCAATCTTAACATTTTATACTAATCAACCTAATAACTCTGACAAAGTAGAATAAAATATTTTGGAATGTTTTATCCTAAAGAAGCCATGGAAATAAAACCTTAGATTCTTTTCTAAATCTTAATCACTTACACAATAACGCTACCATTTCACAATGCATAGGTTTTTACTTTTCCAAAATGGCATGACTCTTATCCTTCAAGTCTCCAGGAATCTTTGCAGGACTCTGAATTTTTGGAATATTTCTCAGGAGACCTTAGACAACTGGTAAAAGTTTCTTTGACACTTCATGCTTTTGGACACTCAAACTCATTTGTAGCTAACAGAAGTTTCGTGTTACCTCCTTATGTACCTTGAGCGTACCACCATTGCTTCTATAATTTGTTCATTTTCCATTTTTATTTGGAAAAGTTGCCAAATATGAAAGCAAAACAGGGTCTGGATATTGTTTCTGAAATCTAGAAGCATAAAATCATTTGCCTCTAACATCGAGTCTAACCCTTCTTATTCTTTCTCCTGTTTTAAACAACAGCTGAAAAAGTCACATGAGCTATTCCAGTAACTTTCTTCAAATCCTCAGTTTATTCAGGGCTTTAATCTTTCTAATACCATTGGTGCACTCTTTTTTTGAGTTGACCCTTATTTTTTTCAGTCTCTTCTTCGCTTTTTTACACATCTTTCTAAACAAAAGATGTTAATCAGAAAGCGCCTTACACAGTCATACTGATTTTTTTTACAAAAGCCTCCTTGTTTTCTTTTCCTTTGAGATCTTTTCATTTCAATGCCATGTTTTGCACATCTCCAACACTCAAAGAAATGTTTTTAAAAAAGACAAGGAAAAATTGTCTTGCCCATCATATGCCATGTATCACTTTAGTCCTTAAGTTAAAAGTATACCTGTCCTTTCACTGAATTTTTTGAAGTCTGTTTTCCTAATTTACTACTTTTTTATGGTCTTTGAGTTACTGGCAAGTAAAAATTAGCTGAGAATATGGCCAAGGAAATCTTCATACTACAGACAAACAGTGTGATAAATGAGTGTGACCAGATGTTTTCCTTTTTGGTTTAAGCCGAAGAAAGCTGGAGAAATACTCTTCCCAATCCATACAGATTTCCTTTGGATAAAGCCTTGGCAGCACCAAATGGAGCTGGAAAGGTCTTTGTAAAAGTAAACCATTATTCAGTGACGTTTGATTACTATGATTTCCGTCATGCCAGTACCTCAGAACTCTTGTTCCATATGTTGGAAAACTTGAAGATGTATAGGAAGTATATTGAATTTCCAATGTGTACAGATTTGATCTATTGAGGACTTGATATTTTATCGGTAGTAAGGCCTAGCAGATTAGTCTTATCAGAAATCCTGACACGGAGGTTTCTGTAGATGTCTGCACGTGGGTCCTGAGACTGTGGAGTGGCTCCCTCAGGAGCTAATCAGTTACAGCGATGCTAACCAGAGACGAGGTTGCTAACATAAAGGTTGCTTCCACCAAAGTCTCTTGGCAACCTTGACAAGTTGTAGACAAAAAGGGACTGAAAGCCTGACAAATAGAAACTCATTTTTTATAGTCGGATCTTTGTGTACATGTCCAGTGATGCCAGGCTTGTAGGTTAGGAGACTCTTTCCATTTATTCCATCATTTGGTCTCTTTCCAAAATAGGATATGTTAGTCACAGAAAATGTGAACAAAAGCACCATGTTAGGGCCTCATAAAACTTTTTGATTTCCCTCATTCCGGAATTAATAACATGCCAGAATTGTGTATCTCTAACTCACCCGGAGCAATAGCAACTGCAACATCAGTGAACATTTCCTCCCTCCATGGATTTATAAAGTCCCTTACGTGCACTCTTATTTGATCCTCATAGCAGCCCTTGAAGGTAGATGTGACTATTCCCATTGTACAGATTAAAAAAAAACTGAGGGACGCCCGGGTGGCTCAGTTGGCTTAGCGTCTGACTTTGACTCATGTCATGATCTCACAGCTCATGGGTTTGAGCCCCACATCAGGCTCCGTGCTGACAGCTAGCTCAAAGCATGGAGTCTGTTCCAGATTCTGTGTCTCCCTCTCTCCTTGACCCTCCCCTGCTCACTTGCTCTCTCTCCCTCTCAGAAATAAATTAAAAAAAAAAAAACATTAAAAAATAAACACCTAAAAATAAAAACCAAAAACTGTGGTTCTTAAACTGTCAGTTACTTGCCTCAAGTGAAAAAGCTAGATAGTGACAACAGCACCAGGACATCGGTGAGCGCAGACCTTGTCTCATTTCAAACAGTGTGTTTCAAACAGTGTGTTCTTTTCTCTATGTCAATACTGTAAGGACATTTATGGTTTCTTTAAAAATTCTGTGAGAAAGACTCAAGAGATAGAGGCAGAGTGATATTAAATGAGGGCAGATTTAAATAACAGCGTCCTCAACGGGGGGGGTGGGGGAAATGGTCAAGAGCTGACAGAACAAAGGATTGGATAAAAACTAGCTGCTGGTAAGAATGCCAATGGCCCAGGCTCTAGAATTTGCTCTCTTCTCAATGGGTCTAGATCCTAAGATGAATTTAAAAGGCTGATTAGGACCTCTGGTTGCTGAGATAATACTCCATGGGGCACTGTGAGTAAATAAAGAAAAGTACAGATGATAAACAAAAAGATGTCATATTACATAGTCGGTATATTGGAGAAGCGGTAAGACAGAGGCCTTTCCAACTTCAACTTTCATCCTTTGTGATAAACTATCTGTCTTCCTGCCAGACCTTCTCATTCCTCTGCCTGCAGTATTCCTGTGGGAAGACTGTACAATCCTTTCCTGTTGCACTTAGAAATGGTCACGAAACTTAGAAGTTCATGTGTGTCTTCTGAGTGGAAGCTTTAAGAGCCGACCTGCGCTTGGCTGGGTCACTTTTCTCTGCCCAAAGAACAGCAACATCCAGAATGAGAAGAGAGCCCTTAGCCTATTCCTGGAGATAAGAAAATATGGAGGAGGGCTCCAGCTACCTTGCAGTGAGCGTATAGCACGAGTGAGAAACTTTTATGGTTATGACCACTAAAATTGGGGTTTTTCTTTTTGTCACTACAGCATAGCCTGACAGATGTATTCCTCTTTCTATGTGTTTATCCTAAAAACAACCTAGATAAATACTGAAATGCACACTCAGTCTGCCTTTTAATGATGATTGGTCTGTTCACATATTTGTTTTTTAAATAATAGACAAAATGTCATAGGAATGAAATATTTCTAAAAAATATGCCAATACAACAGAAACTGGGAAACTGAAAAGATACATGAGCAAATGTATGAGAAATTATCTAGATAGAAGCAGCAAAGTAAAGATCCGATGAAAAGTCACTGAAGTTTTGCACATAGTTAGTGCTTAGTAATTACAGATGCAGCAGATACCAAGTTCTTCAAAAACAGAGCATCTCATCAAGCAAAGCAAAAACTATATACATTTATGTAGGGGGGTAAAAATCTTCCCAGAAATTCCTTTAGTTCCAAAAATCTTTTCTAATTGTTCCTATTACACTTTAAAGTTCCCTGGTAATTCCAAAATGGTGGGTTTTTTTTTTTTTAGTCAAAAGAGCCTAGTTTACTTAAATTTGATATTGCAAACCTGAGTGTCACAGGGAATTAGTTATTTCTCAGTTTAATCTTTAGTTGTTTTCTTATAAGAAAAGAAATAACCTTGAGGTGCCTGGGTGGCTCAGGCAGTTAAGTGTCCAACTCTTGATTTTGGTTCAGATCATCATTCCAGGCTCATGGGATTAAGCCCTGAGATGTGCTCCATGCTGAGCATGGAGCTTGCTTGGGATTCTCTCTCTCTCTCTCTCTCTCTCTCTCTCTCTCCTCTCTCTCTCTCTCTCTCTTCCCCCCCCCTCTCCCTCACTCCCTCCCTCTCTGCCTCTCCCTCCCTCTGTCCCTCTACCCTGCCTGTACTCTCTTTCTCTAAAATACAAGAAAAAAGAAAAAAAGAAATAATTTCTATGTCTAAACTGATAGTTTTGCCAGTGGTCATTACCTGAGTTTTCATTTGTGCATTCTCTATTTAAAGAATAGATTTTGGTACTTTTATCTCATTACCAAAATTTGAAACTTCATTTCTTGGGGTGCCTGGGTAGATCAATCGGTTAAGCCTCTGACTTGGGCACAGGTCATGATCTCATCGTTCATGGGTTCGAGCCCTGCATCAGGCTCTGTGCTGATAGCTCAGAGCCTGGATCCTGCTTCAGATTCTATGTGTGTGTGTGTGTGTGTGTGTGTGTGTGTGTGTGTGTGTGTGTCTTCCCCTCCCTTGCTAATGCTCTGTCTCGGTCCCTCAAAAATAAATAAGCATTAAAAATATAAAATAAAAATTAAAAAACTAAACCTTCATTTCTTAAGATGATGGGATTATTTTACTTCAGTTTCTTTTAGAGTTAACATCAAGCTTGTGTTAGGAGATTGCTTGACCCACATGTTATATATGAAATCCCCATATCAGTATCAACAATGCCTCAAAACATTTCTTTCAATTGCCCCACGTTGGGATCTGTGCTGACAACTCAGAGCCTGGAGTCTCCTGCAAATTCCGTGTCTCCCCCTCCCTCTGCCCCTCCCCATTCATGCACTCTCTCTCTCTCAAAAATAAACATTAAAAAAATTTTTTAAAGAGAAAATGTCGGTCCTAAAGATAAACTCTGGCTATTATACACATTGCCTAAAGTTAGATCCGTATTGTATCACTTATTTTTCAGTGTGAAATCTCAGAGAGCCTCCAAGTTCTACACTATTCAGGGGAAACACTTTAAGTAATTTTGACAATAAAAAATAGAGCATGACGTAACTTCCCTTCCTACTCACCTTACACTTTAACTATATCCTCTTTGGAGTGTGAGGTATTGTCTGCAAGTACCGTCTTTAAATTTATTTCTTTTTTTATGACTCCATAGAAATCAAAAGTGTTACCTTCTCCACTTCTATTCTTGGTTCACTCACAGCACAATTTAATGTGGAAACTCAGTGTTTTTATTTAGGATGTGAGACTTGTACTTGGGCGTACACAGAAGCTTTATTGTAGAAGCTACCATAGAGCTCAAGAGTGAGGAAGCAAGTAGAATGAACAGGAAAGGTGAAAAAGCCAGTATAAAGGGACATGACACAGGCCACTGCTGTGAGCAACAGTCCTAAGTCCAGTGCGGCTTCCTCAGAAGCCTATATAACATTTCTCCCAGGATGGTCCTCCTGAAGGCAGGGATCTAGAACGAGGGTAGGCCTGCTATGTATGGCCCCTGGGCCAAATCTGGCCAGTATTTTTTTGGTAAATAAAGTTTTATTGAAATACAGCCGTGCTAATTTATTTATTGCTTATGGCTGTGTTAGGGCAAAAAGGACAGAGCTTAATAATTGCCACAGAGGGGCGCCCGGGTGGCTCATTTGGTTAAGCATCAGGTCCGTGATCTCACGGTTCATGAGTTCGAGCCCCATGCTGGGTTCTGTGCTGACAGCTCAGAGCCTGGATCCTGTTTCGGATTCTGTGTCTTCCCCCTTGCTCTGCCCTTCCCTGACTTGGGCTTTGCCCCTCTTCTCTCAAAAATAAATAAAACATTAAAAATGTTTTTAAAAATGGTTGCCACCAAAACTATGGCCTATAAGACCAAAATAATTGCTATCTGGCCCTTTTCTTTTTTTTTTAATTTTTTTGATGTTTTATTTACTTCTGAGAGAGAGAGAGAGAAAGCGAGCGAGCAGGGCAGGGTCAGAGAGAGGGAGACACAGAATCGGAAACAGCGTCTGGCCCTTTTCAAAACAAATTTACCAGCCCTATTCTAGAGCATTTATCTTCAAGCTCCCATCCACCCTTGCTGGAGGATTTCTTGAGGAGCTTTCTCTCTTGCCTGCTTCCCGGTCTTGCTCATAAGAAGACCGAGTAATCTTACAGAGCCGAGAAGCCTCTGGCTACATGTGGAAGTACGCTGCATGTGATCCAGGCTGGATACTGTCAGTGAAAGGTGAGCCTAAACTGGCACAGAACTGCCCCTTATAGCTGCAGCTGAAATTAACAGTGGACCAAGAGAATGTAAATCATGCCCCAGTGGCATCTACTAGTCTTGATTCCAAGATATGTTAACAACTTTGTGCCCTGGTAAGTGAAAATCTATTTACAGATGAAAACACTTAACTAATGAGGATCCTAAAAGAATGAGACTTTGAGAAAATTGACTTACTGATTGAGGCAATTATTACAAACTAATTGACTAGGGACTACTAATCCTAGCAATTTTACTAATATACAATGAGGTCGAGTTTCCCTAACCTCTCCCATAAATTATTTTTATTCTCTTGCAAGCCATTAACACCCAAACAGTTTTTATTTTCATTTAAAATTATTGTTCAATCTTATTTATTATTCCACTGCCAGAAATTTAAAAAGATTTTGTGGCTGGGGCGCCTGGCTGACTCAGTCTAAGAGCATGCAACTCTTGATTTCAGGGTCATGAGTTCAAGCCCCACATTGGGTGTAGAGATTTCTTAAAAAAAAAAAAAAAAAAAAGAACTTAAAAAAATTTTTGTGGCTTGGTATGTAATCTCCCAGATCTAAAACATTTTTCTATTGAATATGTATCTGTTTACATACATTCAAAATAAACTATACCAACTTTTAACTTTTTTCTCCCCAAATGTAATATACATTAGTCCTTCTTTCATATCAGTACAATAGAGTCCTCATTATTTTTAATAGCCGTATAGTATTCCATTCCATATACATACTTTAACTGATTCCTCTGATAAATGTGAAATTGTTACTAATGTTTTACTAATAATACTCAAAAAACAGAATAATAAAAACAAAGAAAGAATGGTGCTCTACATATCCCCTGAGCAAGTCCTAGTTTGTAAATACTAAACTCCACTAAATGGAACCAGAACTCCTCAGGAAATGGCTGATTCCAGTACCAGGACAAGAACAGTGAGCCTAGATCCTCTTACTGCACAGGAAAGTAGGAAAGTGTTCTGAAAATGATCAGATTGTGTCAAAAGGACACAGACGTTTACTTGAAATGGCTTCATTTCCCAAACCTGGTCCAAATTTGAGTACCAAAAAAATAAAGATATGGGGCGCCTGGGTGGTTCAGTTCATTCAGCGTCCAACCCTTGGTTTTGGCTCTTGCAGTTTCTGAGTTTGAGCCCTGCATCTGGCTCTGCACTGATGACGCAGAGCCTGTTTGGGATTCTCTCTCTCTACCCCTCCCCTCTTCTAGCTCTCTCTCTCTCAAAAGAAAGAAATAAATGTTAAAAAATAAATATTATATCTAAATATAATATTAATATTATATGTTAATAAAGATTATTTTATTGACTAAAATTAGAAGTCACTAGTCCATACTGGCAAAATCCAAATACATGCTGGAAAAGAGAAAGCTCTTCCTTACTGTGGAAAGCAAACCACATAGAAGGAATGATGAAACTAGAAAATCATCATTTGGCAACCATAAGGTTAACAACTGACTTGGGTATGAATCAACATGAGATACTAAAATTAGTGAGTGAAAGTTTGAGGAGTAACCGAATTTTTTTAGTCTCAAAGCATATACCCACAAAAATAACTATTAGTTGCAAAAAGAAATATGGTATTTTTACACTAGGAACACCTGGCGAACACCTTAACCAAGTGTTCAAAGTTAACGTAATCAGGAAGAAGATAGAACTGCCACATGTGCCTCCGGGTCTGATACACTAAGGGAAAGACTGAGTGCTAGTCCTATCAAAAGTGCATGACACAAACCTAATCGTGAGACTACATCAGAGTAACCCAAAGGAAGAAAAACTCTACCACCTACCTGGCCTGTACTTTGTCAAAACTGCCAATGTCATGACACACAAAGAAAGACACAGAAACAGTTCCAGGTTAAATAAAACTGAAGAGACATGACAACGAATACAACCCATGGGTTTTCTTGCCATCGTGAACATTACTGAAAAAATTAATCTGAATAAGTTCTCTAGGTAAGATAATAGTATTACATCATTATCAAATTCTTAATTTTCATAAATGTGCTGAGATTATACAGAAATGTCTGGATTTTTAGGAAATACACAATGAAGTATTTAAGAGTAAACGAGTACCCTGTCTACAACTTACTATCAAACACTGCAGAAAAATACGTTGTATAAGGGTGTATGGAGAGAGAAAAAGAGGAGAATGTAATAAAGTATTAATATTTAGGAATTTTGGATAAATGTTATATTCTCTGGTTATTCTTGTGACTTTTCTATAAATCACAGATCATGCCAAGAGTAAATTTTGTGAATAGTATTCTACAGAACATCAATGTATGTAAATACTTGTATCATTCTAAAGCTGTTACTGTACCATCAATTCCGAGCAGAATTGATAAATCAAAGAATATACACATTCTGGATTTTTAGAGAAACTTAAAAATTCTGTCTTACCCCTGTGTGCCATTTGATAACCCACAAATGATACAGGAGATAGTGCATTTCTGACACTTTGACATCTGACAGTGAACACTGCCCCTCTTTGGACTGCAACTCTGCTAAGAAATGAGATCTCTTTGCTATTGGGGTTTGCTTTAGCAGATAGGTTGAATATCTCTTCATGTGTTTGGTAACCATTTGAATTTCCTTCTCTGTAAAGTGCCTGTTCATATACTTTGCCGTTTGGGTGTCGTTTTTTCTTAATCATTTATAAGAGTTATTATGTTAAGAGCAGTAACTGGTGTAATATTGGTTACGAATGTTGATTCTACAAGTTTATCCTGTCTTCAACTTTTTAATCATGCTTTATAATTTTTTGTAAGAAAAACAGTCTTTTTTGTAGGGATCAAGATTTCGTACCACATTTTTTGCAAGTTAAGACTTTTGATGGGGAGCCTGGGTGGCTCAGTCATTTGAGCATCCAACTTCAATTCAGGTCATGATCTCACTACTGGTGGGTTCGAGCCCCGTGTCAGGCTTTGTGCTGACAGCTCAGAGCCTGGAGCCTGCTTCAGATTCTGTGTCTTCCCCTCTGTCTGTGCCTCCCATGCTCATGCTCTGTCTCTGTTTCTCAATAATAAATAAATAAATGTTAAAAAATAAAAATTTAAAAAAGAAAGTTTAAGACTTTTAAAAAAGTTTTATATTGATAGAAGGGAAGTTAATAACAATCTGTAAACCAAATGCTCCCCATGTTCTATGTTTAAAACAATTGTTACAGAAGAGTTTAATTTTCCTAGCTTGCTAAAGATTTATGACAAATTTGGATCCCAAGAACAGGTTTGGTAGATTTCCCCATACTCTCCCCATCCCATTCCAGTCCCACTGTAACAGAGGACAATACGTTTAGGGAAAATGCTGTCATCCTTCCCAAATAAACTATCTTTTCCCGGAAATATCATCTTAGTGTAATATCCATCTGGAGAGAATCTAGTTGTTCTCTGCTTAGATGGGGCTCACAGGCAGTGTCAGTCCCTTTGATCCCTTGAAAGCACATGGGCCTGTGGGCTGCCATCCTCTTGAAGGATCCTGTCATTCCCTGTCAATCCATATTAGACAAGGATACTGTTTTGTAACAATTTATCTCCTTCAAGGTGTTTTAGTTATTTTCTGCCGAGATTATGCTAGAGGATGTCATTACTTTTGTCCTGTCTGTCTCGTTATTTTTTATTGCCAGAGAATGTTGTCATTTACTTTCACTGATAATCTGCCTCTCTGAGAAAAGATTGTATTAATATTTTTGTGCTTGCTAAAAGCATCATTTCTACATTGAAGAACATGGAAATAAGACTGCTGTCCCTGTTCTTTGAAGATGCTGTCACAAATAAACAATAAACAACCCTAAGGAAGAAAAAAAGGCTTTGAAAACAGCAACATGTTATGCATAGAGTATTCTTTAAAAAGCATCTATATAAGCATTCAGCTACATGTAAATTAACATATTTGAACCATGGTGTATTGGTTAAGAGGAAAGGTTTGGATTTCACCATTGCTAGCTAAGTAACACCGAATGTGTGTCATACACTGCTGTAGCCTACTTGCCTTATCTGTAAAATAGAAATAATTGTGGTGTTATGTCCTAGTGTTGGTGCCAAGATTTACATAGATAAATCCGTGGAAAGTGTTTTAATACTACTTAGCACATATCAAGAACTCAAGAAACATTAGCTGTCATCATCATCAACATTAGAAGCAATCCTTATACATTGCAGTAATAACTATCTAAAATAATTAGATTCTAAAATAGCAAAACATATTTAATGCTTAATAGTATTACCTCTAATACACAAATGTCCTTTAACTGGACATTGACAAACATTGACTTAACCAAAAGCTTCTCATTAACTCACAACTAAAACAACAATAACAAAATCTGTACAGCAATTATAGAGGAATACTTCCAATAATATGGTTTTAGTTAAATAAGCCTCTACAAAGAATATTTGTCGTTTTTGTATAACAGTGCTTTACCATAATTGCCTCTCTAACTGAAGAGGTTTGTAATGAACTTGCTGTAAATAAATTAAGGCTTCTTCCTCATGATGTCTTCTGCCATTTTTTGGACCATTATGGAAAAGGTGGCTCCATGATGGCTCTTTCATTCAGACCTCGGACAGCTCCTTGCACAACCCATCAAGTATCTCATCCAGTGACTCCCTAAGTCTCTCTCTTCAATTCCCCACTCCAATATTCCTCCTCCCAGCACCCCCTCCCCCCACCTTTAATTTAGAAGGATTTTATGTTTACTCCTATTTCATATTTTGGAACAAAAGCCAAGTTGGCAGGCAATAATCGCTATATGTTGTATTAAAGGAGTTATGTGACGATGAATAAAATAAACATAGCACAAGTTATAAGAACTAAGAAAATAAGTGCCAAAACTGAAGACTTAAGAGAGTTATGAAACTTAAAACTGACTTCTGTGTCTAATCTCATCAGTAGTTAGAATGACTGGATCTATTAACATATTGGAAAGAATCACGAACACAGCACAGCTTTATTTAACATGATGAAGTAACTCATTATATCCTTGGAAACAATGGACATTGGCTGCATAAAGATAGATTGATTCAGTGGCAATTGAAATGCCCTGCCCAATATGTGCTAATTAGTGGAATAATAAAGGGAGGTTGTACTGGAGAGCAACAATTATAATGCTGTATGCTCTTTTAAAATTTATTGGTATACGATTAAGACACCGTGAAATACATAGGGTCAGGGGTACTCTCAGTTTTAACAAAGGCAGGCACCCATGTAATCGACACATTTCTCAAGATATAGGCCCTTTCTCTCTTTAGGAAGTTCCTGTGCCCTTTTCCCAGTCAACGCCTCCCACCCAGAAAGCAACATTTTTCAGATTCTTATCACAAAATATTAATTGCACTTGGTCTAGAACTTCCTGTACGTGGAATCAGGCAATACGTACTTTTTGGACTCTAGCTTCTTCTACTGTATAGTATTGTCTGAGCTATATCTGTACTGCAGAGCATGACACTAATTAAATCCTTTTTTTTTTTTTTCTGGATAGTATTCCATTGTATGAGTATACTAGTTTGTTTATTCTTCTGTTGATGGACACACACCTGGGCAGTTTCCAGTTTTTCCAGTTTTTATTATTATGATGATAGCTGCTATAAACATTCTTCTACTTGACTATTTGTTGATACGTATTTTCATTTCTCTCAGATAAACATCAGAAAGCACAATGCTGTGTAAATATATAATTTTTAACTTTATAAGAAATTGCCACACTATTTCTTAAAGTGGTTTGCCAGTTTTATTCCTACCAGCATTATGAGACTTCTGAAATTTCCATATCCTTGTAGCATTTGGTGTTGCAAGCTTTTTTGTTGTGGTTTTCATTTTAACCTTTCTAGTAAGGGGTATCTCCTTGTGGTTTTAATTTGCCTTCCTGTGCTTGATAATGCTGAGCAATAAGTATTTTTGTCAGACATATTACAAAAAAAATTACAAATATTCTCCAAGGTCTATGAATTGACTATTTATTTCTTAGTGGTGTCTTTGGAAGAACAGAAGCTTTTGATTGTTATGAACTTCAATTAACCTTTTTTCCTTTTACGATTAATGTTTTCTGTGTCACTGCTAGGAAATTTTCATTTTACCCAAGGCTGCAAAGCTATTTTACAATGAATGCGTCTAGAAACATTATTAATTTAGCCTTTATATTTAAGTCTATAACCCGCTTGAATTAATTTTAGTGTATGATGTGGAGAAGGTAGTGTAGGTGTGTTCATTTTTTTCCCATATAGGTATCCAAATATTCCTATAACATTGATCAAAACATACCTTCAGCATAGAACTGCTTGGGTGCTTTTCTATCAAGTCATTTGGCCATATATATATTGGCCTATTTGGGGGCGCCTTATTCTATGCCATTGGTCCCTTTGTCTATATTTTGACCAATAACACACTATATTACTAGACTTTTGTAAGGTAATTTGCTTACTATACCTTTAGATACGTCTTGAAATCAAGTAATGTTAAGCCCTCCAACTTTTAAGATTATTTTGGCCATTTTATATTCTTTAAACCTTTCACAAAACTTTTAGAACCAGCTTGACAATGTCTCAAAAAGTCTTATAGTCATTTCCATTAAAATTTTATTGAATATTTAGATCAATTTGGGAAAAATACACTTCTTATAAAGTATATTTTATAGTATACTTTAAAGTATATTTTAAAGTATATATTGGATCTTCCTGTCCAAGCACGTAGCATATCTTTATTTATTTAGGTCTGCTTCAGTTGCTCTCAGCAGTGGTTTGTACTTTTCAGTGTTGGGCTTCTACACATTTTTTGTTAAATTTGTTCCTAAGTATTTTATGATTTTGGATGCTACTACAAATGCTGATTGTTTTTTAATCCCTTTTCAATTATCCATTGCTATTATAGAGAAAATAATTGAGTTCTGTATACTAATTTTGGATTCTCAGTATGTTAAATTCTCTTACTTTTAGTCAGTATATGGAGGTTTTTTTAGAATTTTTAATACATAATCATATCATCTGAAAATAGTTTCATGTTTTCCTTCAAATTTTGTCTTTTCCTTTTTCTCATTACATTAGCTAGAATGTCTAAATAGTACAATGTTGAACAGAAGTGTGGAAAGTTTTAATATTGCAACACTGAGCAGTAGACTTTTCATAAATGCATCGTATCATATGGGTGAATTTTTTGTCTATCTGTAGTTTTTTGTGAATTTTTATTGTGAATATGTGCTAAATTTTGCAAAATATTATTTCTGCATTTCTTGCAGTGATTGTGGTATATTGCTACTTCAAATTATTAATCTGAACTACATCGATTTTTTAATAAATCTTTTATAATGTTTACTTATTTTTGAGAAAGAGAGTGTGCAAGCATGGGAGAGGCAGAGAGAAAGGGAGACACTGAGTCTAAAGCAGGCTCCACGCTCTGAGCTGTCAGCACAGAGCCCTATGTGGAGCTCAAACCCCCAAAACGGTGAGATTATGACATGAGCCAAAGTCAGATGCTTAACCAGGTGAGTCACTGAATTACATCATTTTTTTATCTTAAAAGAATCATCTGGGGTGACTGCGTGGCTCAGTCTGTTAAGTGTCCAACTCTTGATTTCAGCTCAGGTCTTGATCTCACAGTTGGTGAGATCAAGCCCCTCATCAGGCTCTGTACTGACAGTGTGGAGCCTGCTTGGGATTCTCTCTCTCTCTCTCTCTCTCTCTCTCTCTTTCCCCCCTCCCTGCCCCTCCCGTGCTTATGCATGCATTCTTTCCTTCTCTGTCTCTCTCAAATAAATAAGTAAATATTTTTAAAAAAGAATTTTGCATTTATGTCTAAACCCCACATGGTCATGATCTATTATGATTTTAATATAGATTACTTAATTTGATGTGTTCATATTTTGTTAAGGTTTTCTACATCTATGGCTGTAAGCAATATTAGTTCTTTTTTTATTTCTTGTGGCATTTATTATCTGGTTTTGGTAATGGCATGACAATTGGTTGTGGGGTTTTTTTTTCTATTTTCTGAAAGAGTCTGTGTAAGTTTAATATTACTTCTTAATTAAATGTTTGCTAGAACTGACCAGTGAAGACATCTGGGCCAGGAATTTTCTTTGTGAAAAGGTTTTATGAAAAGTTCAATCGCTTTAACGGTATAGGGTATATTAGCTTTGTATTGCTGTGTTAACAAATTATCCCTAAAATTTAACAGCTTAAAAGAACAAACACTTATTATCTCCGATGTTCTGTGGGTCAGGAATCAGGGAGTAGCTTAACTGGGTGCTTCTGGCTCCAAATCTCTCGTGAGATTTCAGTCAAGCTGTTAGCCAGGGCTGCAGTCAGCTGAAGACTCAGCTGGAGGAGAACCTACCTTCAGCTCATTTGTGTGGCTTTTGGCAGGACTTACTGGTCACTGACTGGCAGTTCCTCCCCTTGTGGGCTTCTCCTAGGCTACCTAACTGCTGTCCTCATGAAAATGGCAGCCAGCTTACCATAGAGTGAGTGACAAGACAGAGACAGAGATAGACACAGTCACCGTTAAGATATAGAGAGACAGATCCGTGATATGTTTTATAACCAAATCTTAGAACTAAATGCCATAATTTCTGTTGTATTCTGTTGGTCATATAGGCCAATTTGTAGAAAACATGTGAGGGGACAATACAAGGGTGTGAATACCAGTATTGGTAAATATACAGATCAATATAATCAAAAGCAGTGGAAAAATAAATGTATGCTTTTCAGAAAAAGGAAGTATCCATCCTAATATCTGTATGTATATTGGGAGTTTTATGCTTCTTTGTGACACTGATACAGAGAGGCATAGACAAACAGAAGAGGTAAGCAAGATAATAGACAATAAATAGTGCAGAGTGTTTCTCAAATGCCAAATGAAGAATGGTACTTACAATTGGTTGAAAATCTTGAAAATTAACATATTCTTTGATCCGATGGGCCTACCAGTAAGAACTTATCCTGAGAAAATGCCCAAATAAGTACACAAAGGATTGTGTGCAAAGAGTCTTCACGGTGTTTGGGGTACCTGGCTATGACTCTTGATCTTAGTGCCATGAGTTCAAGCCCTACACTGGGCATGGAGCCTACTTTAAATAAACTAATTAATTAAAAAAAAAAATCTTCACAGTGTTATTTAGCAAAGAAAAATATGCAAAGAACTTACTTGCTCAAAAGTGATGTTACATAAAACTGGTATTTTGTAGCCATCAAAATGATTTTCTTTTTTTTTTTTTTTTTTTTATTTATTTCTAGGAGAGAGAGAGAGACAGCGTGAGCAGGGGAGGGTCAGAGAGAGAGGGAGTCACAGACTGAAACAGGCTCCAGGCTCTGAGCTGGCAGTCAGCACAGAGCCCGACGCGGGGCTCGAACCCACGAACCGCGAGATCATGACCCGAGCGAAAGTCGGACGCTTAACCGACTAAGCCACCCAGGCGCCCCATCAAAATGATTTTCTAAAAGAATATTCATTAACATGAGAATATTTTTATTATCAGTCCTAAGTAAAATAAAAACAAGTCACAAAAATAGAATTGCCACAGAATGATCCCATTGTAAGAAACACATATGTATAAAAAAAAATTCTAGGGGGTACCTGGGTGGCTCAGTCGTTTGAGAATCCGACTCTTGATTTCAGCTCAGGTCAGGATCTCACGGTTTGTCAGATCAAGCCCCATGTCAGGCTCCACACTGATCATTGAGCCTGCTTGGCATTCTCACTCTCTCCTCTGCCCCTCTCTCCTGCTTATGTGCGCTCTCTCTCTCTCTCTCTCTCTCTCTCACACACACACACACACATAAATAAAAATGAAAACAAACTTTTTTAAGTCTAGATATTATTACTCAAAATATTAAGTGTTATACCCGTGTGGACATCCATTGTTAATTTGCTCAGTATCTATTTCTCCTTTTCCTAATAATAAGACCTGGACTTTGCAATTATCCCTTTCTTATCCTCAGTTCAACAAAGAGGTTGGTATATGACCCAATCTCAAGCAATCATTGCATTGCCTGCCAGCCACAGATATTGATTCAGCATTAAGATTGAGAGAGTCAAACCCCAGACTTTTGTATGAATAAGAATAAGCTAGAGTGGTTGCATTGCTCCTTTGTGGAAGCCAAGAGATGGAGGGGTACCTGGTGAGATCATTTGACTGCATATCTACAGTTGAGCCCTAGCCTTCTCATCTCATTTAGGCTCTGGTAACCTATGTTCTATCATCACCTTTCTCCCCCCCACATACATTTCGACCTGCCTTAGCTGCAACTCATAGCTTTTGGCCTAGATTAGTAAAAAAGGAAGAAAAGTTGGAAGTAAAGGGGGGATGAGTAGAGAGAGGGAGGAGAAGGCTTGCATTACATTTATTTATGAAAAGATGGCTATGTAAGAAACCAGGGAAAATTATTTTAGACAAATGAAAACAGAGGGGGAAACATGACCATTGTCTTCATGGAGGTTAAGGACTCACAAGTAGAAACAAAAAACTATTTTGAATTCAATGGTATAATTTACAAGGAGGCATATTTGCTTCAATATAAGCAACATAGTGTTCTAACAGTGAGAGCTGTCTAGAGGTCAAATGGGATGCCTTGTAACGTTCTGAACCCCTTGTTACCGGAAGCATTGAAGCAGAGACTGGATGTCAGTCATCGGTTTTCTACTGGAGATTGATCCCTGCTTTAAAGGAAGGGTAGTACCAAATGACAACTAAATTAGTTAACCTGGGTAGGCCACTAACTTGGGGTCCCTGGGCTTTTATTTCATCTTTTTATTTTTTTAATATGATAAATGAGTCTTTGCATAGCACACTTTTTAACATAACTCAAAAAATGTCTGAAAGAGGATATCTGGGAGAAGCTGTACTCACAATTTTCTAGTAGCAAAAATAATTAGGTCCTGATCTTCTTGTGACTCAGAACAATCAACAGTCAGTGCTAAATACAAAGAACCTAACATGACACACAGTTCCCTTTTGAAAAATAAAGCTATTTTGAATTACACAGAGAAGAGAAATTTCCCTTGGATAAAACTGAAAACATTACATACCATATCAAGCAAAGAGAAACATTATGTTTTTATCAGCATGGGACTCTGGAGTGTTTTTTATGAAAACATGAACATGACAAAGTGAAAAAAAACACAAAAAATATTGATAAATTTCTGAACTGTCAGATTTTAGCTAATGGACTAAAACCTCTCAGGTCCTTATGGAATAAATTTTATACATGAGTGTTCATTCCTCTAAGCAATAAAAGTTTTGTTTTGATAGAAGTCTTTTTATAAATGTTTGGGGATATTTGCCACTTTCCTGCCTTAACAGAGAATACCAAAAAATAATAATATTGATTAATGTCTTAATGACCCACAGAATTACTACTGTATACTCAATTCATATGGAGGCCCTCAGAGTCTTCTTTCTCTCTCTGTATATATATCTCCCTACATTAGCATGCCATTAATGTGTGTTTTGAGTAGTAGTGTCTTCTTTTTAAAGCTTTTCAGCTTTCTTCCTTACTATCAGACTCTAGTCTGTCATTCTTCAATGCTGCTAATAAATCTATCTCTGGCAGCCTATTTTCTTGACATTAAATTTGCTGCTTTTTATCTGCTGCTGTTTTGAAAAATGGATAACTTAAGCAGAATAAGAACACACAGGAAAGATTAAATCAAAACGGTGAGCTGAGCGCATATGTGTGCCTCAGCTTCCTTTCCCGAATCCTTAGAAATGAGAGAACTATATGCTGTATGAGTGCAATACAAGAATGCATGGCATTTTTATAATGAATTTATTTGAAGTGTCTAACTCCTGGGGAAGACAAAACTATTTGGAGTACCTTGGTTGCTACCTCTTCCTTCACTGATGGAGCAGCTGGAATCGAGGATTTTTGATGTAGAGACAATCAAAACCATGTGCTTGCGGGAAAGACGCTTGACAAAAAAACGAAACATGTTCAGGATGCTGACATGTGCTACAAGGAGGTTCCCACCACCATCCTGGCCACTTGTTGAATTTTAAAAAAGCTTGGATTTTAAAAGGAGAAACTGACCTTCTTCAGTTTAACTTGAGCAGAATTCACATTCTCGCCAAGTGGATATGTAAACAGCTTATAAGAATGGTAAGCTTTACTTTATGTGCTAATTATTAACTCCATAAAATACACCTTAGGAGTTTTGGAGCTAGAGACTCATGAATGTTTTCAGTTCTGAAAAATTCCAAGCTACTGTTGCTTCCATTGTTACGCCATTCCTTTCATACTCTGCCCCGAAGACTCTTGTTAGAAGGAGTTAGAATCTTCACATCTATCCTTTTTATATCTTAATTGCCTTTTCATACTTTAATCTGTTTTGTCCCTCTAGGCTGTTTTTGGTGAATTCCTCAGGCTATCTTTCTCATTCCCTAATTCTCTCTTTTACTATGCCAGTGGGTCAATTATCTATTGTCTAAAGAATCACTTCAAAATGTAGTGGTTTGAAATCAGAACAATTTATGGTTTCTCATGAGATAGTGGGTTGGCAAGGTGGCTTTTCTGCCAGCCTTGCCTGGACCCCCTCATGCACTACAGCTACCTGGCAGGTCGGCTAGAGTCTGGGCTTCACTGAGCTGTGAGACAGCTGAGGTGGCTGAACCTCTCATTCCACATGCTCCCTCACTGCCCAGGAGGTAACCAGGGCTTTTTCCATGGTGGCTTTAGTGTTCCCAGCAGCATGAATGTATAAGACCCAATACCTTCCAGGCCTCTACTTGCATCACTTTTGCTAGTGATCCATTGGCTAAAACAAGTCACAGAGAAGTAAACTCCTTCTTTCGATAGCAGGAGCTACAACAAAATGAATGGCCATGCTTTAGTTTCCCGTACCTGCCTAGAATTTCTTCTACATTTTGTATCACAAGTATAGTTTTTCATTTCTAATTTTGTAACTCTTTTTTTCATATCCATATATTCTCTTCTTATGCCTTTTTTGTTTCATAAAATCCTGTTCTCATAATGAATGTAATTTCTTTTCTTTCTTTGAAGGAACACACTTATTTAAGATCTTTGTCATCTTGTGCCATGCAACTGATTTCATTTGAGGTGAATGTAGGCTCTGCTTTTTAACTTTGTGGGCTGTCTTGTTTTTATCAGTACTTTTTTCATGGAGGTTCATTTTGAGGGGTAGATTTTGTTGTGATTGGTTGTTTTAGTCCTCAGTCTCTCTCATCCACCTATCTTACTTTTACTTTCTCTCCCACCCTTTCAGACTGCTGGTCCAGAATTGAGTCTTATAATGTGTTTTCGGATCTCACGCTATCATGACCTATGGATTTAGGCCCAGGGCCAGAGGGCAGCTTGACTCCATTTTCAGTTGCAAGTTTCCTTGCTTCCTGCTACCATAGCTACACCTTCCTGTGACCCCCAGACAGAGGGTTAGCAGCAAGGATGTGGCGGGTAAAATATGGGCCCTTTCCTATATCAGCTTCCTTTCATAGGGGTGAGTAGAAAAGGTTCCACTTCAGCCACTGGCTTTAAGCTACGAGTCAGCCCAGATCCCTTATTGCCTGTGGAGGATTTTTAATCTTCATTACCAATGGGAACCATCGTTTCCCCACTTCTGTTTCCACGCTCATCATCTGGCAGGCCTTCTACTTCAGTCCCACTTACTCATATTTCTATCGGTTTATGAGCCATCAAGATGTTTACATGTTGTGGACTCCGTCTACAGATTTTACATTCCATCTGTTATGGCTATGGGTTTTAAATAGATGAAGTGTATTACTCGTGAATTTACTATCCAACTGACCAAAGTCCCACAATAGTTTTAGCGAAGCACCTTATATTAACTCAGAAGTACATGACAAGCACAGGAAAAGATGTTCAATATTATTAATCATTAAAGCGGTATAACTTAAAACCACAATGAGGTTTTAACCATGTAATTATTAGAATCACTAAAATTAAAGTCTGATCATACCAAGTGTTGACAAGGAGGCAGAACAAGAGGAGTTTTCATACACATTGGCGGGAATGAAAAATCATACAACCAGTTTGGAAAATAGTCTAGCAGTTTCTTAAAAAGTTAACATGTACGTACCCACATATGATTTAGCCATCCCACTCTTGGGTATTTACCCAATTAATGCATTTATCCATGTAAACACCTGTACATGAATGTTTATGATGGCTTTATTTGTAATGTCCAAAAATCCAAATTCTGTGAATAGCTGGATGGGTAAATAAATTGTGGTATATACATACAATGGAATGGTACTAGGCAATTGAAAAGAATAAACTATTAATACAAAGTATAGCATAAATGAATCTCAAAATAATTAGCTGAGTGAAAGAAGCCAGACAAAAAAAGAATACCATATATTTCCTTTTATAAACATTCTAGAAAATGCAAACTAGGGACATTTGGGTGGCTCACTCAGTTGAACATCTGACTCTTGATTTCACCTCAGGTCATGATATCACGTTGTGAGATTGAGCCCTGTTTCAGGCTCTGTACTGAGCATGGAGCCTGTTTGGGATTCTCTCTCTCCCTCTTTCTCTCTCTCTCTGCCCCTCCTCTATTCATACGTGCTTTCTGTCTCTCCAAAAATAAAATATAGAAAATGCAAACTAATCTATAGTGATAAAAATTAGATCAGCTGTCCGGGGATGAAGATGGGAAACTGAGTAGTGTAGAAGGTAGAAATTATAGAGTGAGGAAGGAACTTTTTTAGGTGATGGACACGTTCATTATGGTGATGGTTTCACGATACTTATATATCAAACTTAAATTGTAAACTTCATATCTAGTTTATTATATACTAATTATGCCTTAGTAAAACTTTTAAAAATAATTTGATGCTATATATTTCTGAGCTAGTTTAACTTGGACATATTAGTTTCACTTAAGAGAAAATTATAATATTAACAATGACAACTAACACTTATCGGGCACTTTGCCAAGCCATTTATTATGTTAAGCATTTTACTTAGGTGATCTCACTTGACTCCTTCAACAAACTTTTCAATAAGGAATTACTAAATACCCCATTACCCAGATAGAGTAGTCAAAAGATTAAGTAACTTGTCCAGTATGTGACATACAGGTAAGTGGCAAAAAAATGAGATATGAACCATATAAACTGTGGTTCTAGGGCCCAAGCTTTGAACATTTACCCCTAATTGGGCGAGGACAATCTGTCTCTCTTACTCAGTTTCCTAGTCTTGTCCTTTAAAACTGCGCTCCCTCACCCCTATTTTTATGTGCTCCTAGGAAAGTCTAAAAAGCTTGTTCCCAAGGATGCAGATCAAGAAAGAGCACAACCTTTTGGGTATGTCTCACCAGGTCATCTATGAAAGGAAAAACTGAAGGACTAAACTTATGGCGTATCCTTGCTAGTTCATACATCTGGTGACCACCTTTGCTGTCTTTACTGGACAGCACCTTTGTCTTTACTGGAGTGTTTTACACCTTTGTAGAGATAGAAACTGTATTACTACAAAAGTAATACAATAATTCCTTTCCATAGAAATGCAAATTGGTAAAATGCTCTATTGATTACTGCTCTCTAGACAATGACTTCTTTTAGCCTGTGTTTTATTTATTGATATACTCATCTCAGCATTTCTCATCTGACTATAAGTTGTCTTTTGAACTGGTTGTAACATCTACTGGTTCCCTTGTTAATTACTAGGTTAAACAAAATCTTTGACATGTTTACATTTTTATTTGTATGAGAGACATGATTGTATCCTTTACAAATCTATCCCTTAATACATACACACTATATTATAATTTACAACAATTCTGAAAATGTATTACCCAACAGAGCAAGTAGCTCGCTGAATTTAGTGATCTCTTCCTACCCCCATCCAACCATGAAATTCCCTTTGTATATACTTTCAATAGCTATGAGGGTTTCCGTTCCATGATAAGACAACGGTGAGCCCTCCGACTGCATCTAATTAGATAAAGTAAAATTTGGGAAAGGAAAATAGAGACTAGACATGAAATGCAGTTGGAGAAGTAAAAATGAAGCTTCCTCTTTCATAATGGGATATAAAGTTTAAAGAGAAGAGGAGGAAACGTAAATGCAGACGTTAAGATTGTCTCCTTGTGACATCTGTAAGGAGAAAGGGAAAGAAGCCAAATACATGTTCTTTGGCTTGAGGGGATCATAGAAAGGGCTGAGACCTTACAAAAATGAGTATTTGGAAGGAAAGGAAGAAATACCTGCTTTATGACGATGAATATATTAAATACAGATGGCTCACAGTTTTTTTCCAGTACAAATATCCAAGTTGTTCTGTGTCCTTTCATTAAGGCAATCAGGTGGGAGGACAAAGCAGGCCTGACAATGCTGCAGGTGCCTGGAGCATAAGCTTAAATAACCATAGGCACAGAACATCAAAAAAGCATCGGTAGACCCAGAAATGAACAAGAGCTTGTTATCCAGATTATCTTCTATGAAAGACAATAAATGTACGGATATGTAGTTGAAACTAAGAGAGAAAGGAATTCTGAAAGTTTTCTATAAGAACAGTAAATGGGAATTGAATACAACATTTATTATTTAAGGTATGTAAAATATCATTTATGGTGTTCTTATAAATAAGTAACGTTTTATCTAAGATGACATTAAAAACATTTAACAACCTTAAGGCACAAGGAAGATCTGTCTTGAGGGATGCAGGGCCCCATGGAGCAAGGTTCTGGAGGCCACTTGCTGTGCCTGACATTGAGCTGGGATCCGTGGGGGATGTTAGAAAATCTGATAGCCCTCAGGGAAATAACCAAGATTACTAGGGCAAGTGTCAGACATTTGGGTGGAGTGGGGCAGTGGCTATTTGCAAATTGCATGGAATTGTTTTGCTATTTTAATTTAAACGCCTCCCTCTTTCTCTGTCTTTTTCTCTCATATGTACTTGGTACTGCTTACCTAACCAGAAAAAAAAACAAAGAAGTGTAAAAGAACTGGTCAGTGCATGAGTAAGAATGTGCAGAGTTGTAAATAAGAGAAAACTCTACCACAGGGGCTTCATAGAAGAGTTATTCGTGTCATTAAAAAAATAATAAAAACAAAAATTAAACTAAACAAGACTAGTTATGAGCATTCCAAGGCTTGGATATAGTGACATGTAGTGACATCGTCAGGGACCCAGTCTCCTTCCGTCTTCATGTTCCTCTACCCTTAGCCATTCTCATCATGCTTATTGCCTTATTGTTGCAAGATGACTCTTACTCCACCACATTTCGCATCTCCGTCAGGAAAGAATGAAATGGATGAGTGAAGGAGTAGTACTTGTCTTAGGAGAGTATGTGCACAGCAGACACTTGCCTTTGGCCAGAAGTGTTTCATGTTACCCATGGCAACATCAGGAAGTCAGTATTTTTAGTGATGCAGTTTGTTGCCTTGAACAAAATGAGAATTTATTAGTAAGGCTAAAGGGGAAAATAAATATTGGTTGGATAAAAATATCCTACACTCATCTAAAACCTCCATCATAACTTGGATAGAATTGGCTCTACCAATGAATTCTTAACATTTAGAAAAAAGTCTTAAAATAGCAAAGTACAGTACAGTCTGCTATGGGTTTTTAAATAATGTATTGTGTCATTCAGTGAATGTTGTTATTTTTAAATTTCACATCTGCAGGGATGTATATAATCACAACCTTGTGTTTAAGTGGAAACCGTTGTATTACATATAAGCTGTTTCCAAACATGTATAACTAATCAAATTTTTAAGCCAAATTTCTTCATCCAGGCAGAAAAAACACTCCTCATTGATGTTCACATAAAAGCTTTTCATGAATGTAAGATTAATTTTGTAGTGTTTGAGGAAAGGGCATAATTTAAAAATTGTAAAATTATCTTAGTTGAGGCAATAAAATATAAAGGAATTTTCAACTTAAAAAAACATTTTAATTTCAGAGTTACTTGCCTGTTTAAGGTAGTTATATTTTGCTCTTCCTGATTCTGCTGCTTTTCTAAGGTGATCTTCAGTTTCCATTCTGTCTTTCTCTATTTTTGTTTGACTTAATTTTTTTCTCCATTTCAGAATGGAATTTTTATAAGAGCGGCAGATTTTTTTTCCCCCAAATTGCCCAACATTATGTATCTCTATTCTAGAAAATGGGATTCTCATTTGTCTCTGCAAAGAGGCTTTTCATGGTTTTTAGTGCAGCAAATGCAATTCAATAAGTTATGCTCCCAGTTTAAAAACATCTATGATGAAATAATGTGTAAGAGTTCATTGGAGAATAACCCTTGCATAAAACGTTTGAGCATTGCTTATTTAGTCTGAATCCCAGTTTGGGAAGAAAAACGTTTTCAGAATAGTTTCCTTTTGGCAACTGTTAATACTGCTGGATCCTCTCCTTTAAATGCAGCAGAGCTTAAAGGGGAATCAAGTAGAGACTGACATACACAGCTAAAATGCTGATACTCACATATAGCACACATAGTGCTATAATGCCTCAATCAAAACTTAAACATTTCTCTGAGAAATAAAAATGGAGGGTAACCAGTGACATTTATTTCCAAGATAGATGCTGGTTCTATATTCAAGCTATACCTATGTTCAATTCAAGTTAACTCAAAGTAAGTAGACTGAAATATATATAACATTGCTAAAAGTCCATTTACCCTAAATTTGTGTCGCTAATGACCAGTGCATGGTGGTGACCTCCTTTCCTTCTTTTCTTAAACCCAGACAGTGCTTACTTGACACTGAATAGACACAGTGAGTCGTTTAGATCGAAACAGAGATAGCTATAAACTTGGCCAGAATTTGTTGTCACTATAAAATGTCATCTCCTGCTAGTGTGAGTATAAGTTGGTTCACCTTCTTGAAAGATCATTTGATAATGCATCATGAGTCTTTAAAAAACACAGCAATTCTACTTTGTGCTCACAGCTGATCATCTTTGGACAAAGTAGATTTGTATACAGATGTTTATCATAGTATATTTACAAAAGAAAGGATGAAAATAATCTCTATTAGGTTATTAGGACATAAACTAATATATGATTATGACCAAAGATAGGGGGGAAAGGTAAAGTTTGAAATTGTATACATTGTGTGACCTGCCTGAATTTTTTAAACTATTCATACGGTAAGACCCAACATAGAAAATTTCCTGAAAGAAAATTCAACCATGTCATGTCTAGGTAAAGTGAGTGCCTCCCTCTATGCAAACCTTATACACATACCTGATTAATTATTTTGATTAAATCCCTAAACATAGAGGTGATCCAGTATACTGTTATTTTAAATGTTTTATGTTACATTTTCAAATGACCATCCAAAAGTGTTATACTAATGTATGTATTTTTATTGTAAGCCAAGCCAATTTTCTACTCAGGTGTACCTAGTTTACAAGGTCTTTTATTATATTTTTCTCTTTTTTCTTTTTTTTTAAAGTGTACTTATTTATTTTTGAGAGAGACAGAGATAGCACAGGTTGGGGAGAGACATAGAGAGAGGGAGAGAGAGAATCCCACATAGGCTCCGCTCCATTGGCATGGAGCCCGACACAGGCTGGAACTCACAAAACCATGAGATCATGACCTGAGCTAAAACCAAGTTAGGTACTTAACCAACTGAGCCATCCAGGCGCCCCTATTTTTTTCTTTATTGTCCAAATTATCTACATTAATGAAGAATATTTTAATAAAAATACTTACACACATATGAAAAATAGCTGTGAAGATACAGTATTGGAAATGCAGATCCAATAAGATGGAACATCTTGTCCTTCAAGAGTGGTTGTCAAGAGCTTCCTGAAATCTGCCTGAGAGGCATACATCAACCTCAAGTATCTGTCTACCTTCCTTTCTTTGACTAATTGGTGTTTCTACTTGTGTCTTATCATCCACCTTACATTAAAGGTGCCAAAGGGGTGCCTGAGTGGCTCAGTCACTTGAGTGTCAGACTTCAGCTCAGGTCATGATCTCACAGTTCATGAGTTCAAGGCCCACGTTGAGCTGTGTACTGTCAGCACAGAGCCCACTTCAGATTGTCTGCTCCCCTCTTTCTCTGCCTCTCCCTGAATTGCGCTCTCTCTCTCAAAAATAAACATTAAAAAAAGAAGTGCCAAAAAATGGTACTCCCAAGCTACCTTCCACTAGCATCATTTTCTTTTAATTTTTTTAATGTTTAGTTATTTTTGAAAGTGAGAGCGAGAGAGAGCACAGAGCCCTATGTGGGGCTTGAACCCGTGAACCATGAGATCACGACCTGAGCTGAAGTCAGGACGCTCAACCGACAGAGCCACTCAGGTTCCCTGCATCATTTCTATTACTGGCACCACTCTTCTCTCACACTTGAAATCTTTAAGCAATCTTTGACTTCTTTCTTGCCTACCATATCCCCATTACCAAATTATAATCTTTCCTGAACCTGTTCTCTGTCCTTTCTTTTCTATTCCTGTGGCTCCCACACTAGCACAGGTTTTCATTACCTCTTTCACACAACTAATATGTATTTAGTGCCTACTGTGCATAGGCTGTGATACTAGGACAGAGGCTGTTGCTACCCACATGGAATGTATAGTCTAGCAGGGTGGAAAGACAGTAAATGACAAATTACAGAAGTAATCCTATAACTACGATTGTGGTAATGCTTTATGGAAGAAAGACAGAATTGTTAACAGCAAATAACTAGAGAGACCTATCTAGTCTGGAGAGCTCAGGTTGAAGTTTCTTGAGGACATGCCCTATGTTTTGAGCTCTGAAGTGGAGGCATTAAGTAAGTGAAGCAAGGAGAGTAATCTAGGCATAACGAACAATGTGTTCAAGAAAACTGAGGAGGACAGGACTTGGGGCATTCGGAATACTGGGACAAAGCCAAGTTGGATAGAAGACTAAGAGAGGAGGAGAATGGTTTGCCCTGAGGCTGCTAAGGTAGTGTGGTCAGATCATGCAGCCCCTTGTAGGCTATGTACTACATTGTAGACATCAAACAATCTAAAATTAGCCTCTCTGCCTCTGGGTTACAGCCTCTTCAATTATTATTGCCCACTAGAACTAGACATATCTTTCAAAAAGATCTGCTGGAACACATCAGTTTCCTAACACAAAGAAAACTGGAAAAAAAATCACTTAGTAACTCACCACTGACTATGAACTCAAGGAGACTCCTTAGGCTTTAGTGTAGGCTGAATCATGTCTGCTTCAAAATTCGTATGCTGAAGTCTCTACTCCTAGTATCTTACAATGTGACCTTATTTGGCATTAGGGGAAATGAGATCATTGCAGATGTGATAGTTAACATAAGCTCATTCTGGAGCAGGGTGGGCTCCTTACCCAGTATGACTGGTATCCTTCTGAAAGGGAAAATTTGGGCCCAGACCTATGCACACAGCAAGAACAAGTCAAGGAGCTACCAGAAGCTATGATATAGCCTTGAATAAATTGTTTGCTATCACGTCCAGAGGGAGCATGTCAGACTTCTGAACTCCCTGTGAGGCAATACATTTCTGCTGTCTGAGCCATTCAGTTGGTGATGCTTTGCTACAGCAGTCCTAGCAAACAAACACCAATTCTTAACTTTAAATTTTTCATTTGAGATAAATTGAACTGTTGTCCCCAGATATACAAGAGGAATACCATCTTTCTTGTTTTCCTTATTTCCTGACTAAAATGATCTCCACTTCTCTCTACTTATCTACATCAGTTCTTCCTTATAAAGTCTGCCTAAGGGAACCCTCTTCTCTTCTGAAGCTTCATATAATTATTTTTTAATGTCATATTCATGCAACTCTTGTGAGCTACCTTAAATAATTTAGGGGACATGATGAAGTAAAATAAATGGATAAAAAGTTGGTGTGGTGCCTAATTGCAATGCTTTTCATTATCTATTATATGATACTCCATAGTGCCATTTTGTTATGGCTTTGTCTCATCTCTCCAACCAAATCGTGCACTCCATGATCTTTCTCTACTTTTCTGAATCCCCCAAAGTAGTTAACCGAACCCTACTTGTTTACCCAAAATAGGAGCCCCTGACTGACCTCTTGTGAAAGGTGATCTAGTTGATTTCCAGGTAGAAGCAACCGTGATGATAACTTGACTCTGGGTCAGGTGTTCCAGTCCTTACTTTCAGTGTTCACCTTCAGCATCCTCTGGGACAATTACAACCCTCTCTTCCAAGGGTCTCAGGGCTTTGGAAAACTAAACGTAGACCTCTGTCTGTTATTTAAGGAAGAATACAATGAAGAATGGGCATGGGCTTTTCGTCTTGTAAGTTCAGTTCTATTAAATACGGGTGAAGAGCATAGAGCCAGTAACATACAATTGCTTTTAATCATGACTGGAAATTTTTACTATGATTCAGTCATGGGCATTTGCTTATTGCTGCTTTTTCAAGGCATATGAAATTCAAAATCTTGTGTTCTTAACTATTTCTTTGTTGAAGCACATCAGGAATAGAAGGAGGTTACTATTGCATGGTAATATTACCTTAACTTCTAGTTTATTTTAAGGAATCACACCAACCACCTAGAGACATATGTATGTAAGTAGAATATGGTTAACATGATAATTAAGAGAACATTATTTCCCCTTCAGTTAAGAGACAAAGTAGATGATGCTAATGGTAACAGTTAAATACAATATCCGTAGCAAATGATTGTTTTCACTTATTATATTTTGATGGTCAGGAACCTTTGGATTATGTTTGGAACTAAGGCCTTAACCTGACTCTAATTCCAAAACAGGCATAGACCATTAATTATTAAAAAAAATTTTTGAATGTTTATTTCTGAGAGAGGGAGAAGGGGAGGGAGAGAGGGAGGGAGGGAGGGAGAAACTAGAGGGAGAGGGACAGAGAGAGGAGACACAGAATCTGGCGCAGCCTCCAGGCTCTGTCAGCACAGAACCCAACATGGGGCTTGAACTCACGAACCATGAGATCATGACCTGAGCCAAAGTCAGATGCTCAACCGACTGAATCACAAACGTGCCCCCCATAACCATTTTGATGACTGTTAGATAGATTGTATCCACAATATATTGTCTCAAAAGCCACCTCTAAAATAACATACATCCATTTTAAACATTGAGTTTAGAGAGATAAATACTGTCTCCCTTCTGTGTGGAATCTAAAATAAAAACCAAACTCATAAAAAACAGAGATCAATTGTGTGGTTGCCAGAACTAGCTGGCAGGTGGGGGAATTAGGTGAAGGTGATCAAAAGGCACAAGCTTCCAGTGATAAGCTGAATGAGTTCTGCACAGCTCAATGACTAATTAAATATATTGCATATTTGAAAATGGCAAAAAGAGTTGATCTCGTCACAAGGGAAAAGAAATGTAACTATGTGAGGTGATGGTTGTTAACTAATCCTACTGTGGTGATCATTTTGTATGTATCCATATAGCAAATCATCATGTTGTACACCTTAAACATACACCATGTTGTATGTCAGTTATATCTCAGTAAACCTGGGAAAAATAGTTTAAACATTATTTAAATGCTTTCTTCTATGCTATTTATTTTCACCACTTAAATTTTTGTGAATTTTAACTTGTAATATGTTGCTATTTTGTTCTATTTAAAATATATCTGAAATATAGAGAATATGTATTGGTTGGCAGCCTGTACGATGGCCCCCAGTGATTCCTACCACCTGATAGTCATACTCTGTATATCACCTCCCTTTGCCTGATAGTCATACTCTGTATATCACCTCTCTTTGCCTGATAGTCATACTCTGTATATCACCTCCCTTTGAATGTGCACTGGACTTAGTGACTCACTTCTAACAAATACGGTATGACAAAGGTAATATTATACCCCTTTTGATATTCGATTATAAAAAAACTGGCTCCTGCCTTGAGTTTTCTTACTCACTCTCTCACTCTCTCATTGTCTCTTGAATCTTGCTCTTTTTTGAGTGACCTTGGGGAAGCCAGTTGTCATAGTGTGAGGCTGTTCTGTGAGAAGGTGTACGGGAGTGATCTTTGAAGTAAATATTCTGACCCTTACCAAGAGCCACACGAGTGAGCTTGGAAGTGGATACTCCTTCAAGAGGAGTCCACTGCCCTGGCTGACAGCTAGGTTGCAACCTCAGGAGTAACCGTGATCCAGAACCATCCAACTAAGCTCCTGTCAAATTCCTGATCCACAGACTGCTTGAGGTGATAAAATGTTTGCTCTTTCCAACCACTGAGTTTTAGAATAATTTGTTACATAACAATAATAACTATCTTGAAATTTGCCCAATCAAGTTTTGGGTGTTGGGAATGGGCTGCTAACTATATTAAATGTGGTCTTCTGTGAATAACTACATCATTATATAGTCTGATTTTCATAATTAACCTTAATAGACTACAATGCCCTATTGTGTTTTGTGTGATAAGGGTAAATTTATATCAAAGATCTTGGTGAAATCTTAGAACCTCCATATGTTTGGAATATATTATATGGCTTGTTCACTCCTTCATTCATTCCCTTTATCATTAATTCAGGTAGAAAGCATCTGTTGAGTCCCTGTTATGACCAGGAATTATACTAGGCAATCCAGATACCAAATGGAATATTACTAATCCTGCCAGGTCTAATAGGGTGGACAACGAATAACAATGATAATAGAGGGTGATGATCGACAGAAATAGCGGTTGGTCCTAGATGCTGTTAGCATTGAGGAGGGGCATTAGGGGAATAAAAGGAAGCTTACTTTAGGAAGTCAAGGCTGATTTTGAATGAAATAGGATTTAGTCAAAGGAAAGCACGAAGGAAGTATTTCAAGCAGAAGAAAGATGTATGTCACAGAACAGAGTAAAAACAGGGTTTTCAACTTTAAAGGCAGTTGAAGTTGGTTATTGTAACTGTAAGGACAAAGGTGTGGTGACTGTGAGAAAAGAAGCTGGAGGGGTTTGAAGGGGCAGACATTAAAAGGATTTGTGAAACAATTTAAGGATTCAGATAAACCAGTTTGTTCCCAGCAGACTAGCTACATTAGGATCACCTGGAACACTTACTAAAGTTATAGATCCACACACCCCCAGAGACTCCTTTAATCAGATTCTGGAAGGAGAATTAAACATTATAGTAAGCTGGTCAATGTTTCTAAAATTAGTGTAATATGGGGACTGTTTTAATAGGAAAAACAAACTGGAACTGGCCACCAGTATTTCCAAATGAAATTTAAAGAAAAATTGTGAGGACACCTGGGTGTCTCAGTCGGTTAAGTGTTTGACTCTTGATTTTGGCTCAGGTCATGATCTCACAGTTTATGAGATTGAGCCCTGCATTGGGCTCTACCCTAACAGCACAGAGTCTGCTTGGGATTCTCTCTCGCGCTCTCTCTCTCTCTCACCCCCCCCAATAAAGAAAATAAACATAAAAAGAAATTGTGAAACCAATAAAATTTAAGTCTAATAACACCCATTTCAATTGTGGGATGGAGTTGTTTGTTGAGCTAAACAGATGCTTCCTCAGTGACTATGACTGCCTTTGGTTTCAGCAATAGATCTTCAGAGTTTAGCATGTTGATATGATTGTGCATCATGTAATGACTCCATTTATCGCACACTTTTTCCTATTTGAACTATTATGAATTCTAATTTATACAACCCACTTTAATGTCATTTGACCTTCACTTAAGAATGTTTTGAGTATTGAATTTATGTACTCATAAGTTCATTTATAAGTGACCACAATCCAAATACTTAATTTAAACTGGATAAATGTTTATTACTCTCTTGTATATGTCTGGGAAGGTGATACAGTTTGGTGTAGTCTCTACAGTATCAAAGACTGGGACTATCATTTTGTTGGCCCTAAATGAGCCCTAAATATCTCATCCACTGAGAAGCATGCTCCAGCTTCAGGCATAAGAATACATTCTACACAGCAGAATAGAGAAAAGTGAAGGAAAACGACATGTTTTCTCTCATAAAGGACACTCCCCAGAAATTGCACATGGCACCTCCAATTATATCCTGTGGTCATACCTAGCTGCAGAGGATGCTAGGAAACAGCCTTTCTTAGAGACTGACTTGTGGTTCTGTTACTGAGGAAACAAGAACAACTGCTTATTAACAGATTATTGGTAGGCAACTTGCAATCTCTGTTGTACTTCACTATTTTTCTTTTCATCTTTAGCCCACAACACAAATAGTTACACTAGTCTTCATGCATGCTATCGCAAACATAATAATAGGCAAGGGCACTGAATAAGGTAGTCGTTAAGATCATCCACATTATACTTGTTTAAATTGCCTTCAATCATCACAAAAGTAAAGATAGAAATGTAAAAATATTTTATTCAGTTATGAAAATGAAATGACAAAATGAGATCCAGCTTAAGCAAAACTACCAGTGCTATGAAAATCACAGATTTGAAAATCAATGCTAGATGATGTAGAACCATTAAGGAATTTTAAGTAAGTTTATGTCAGCAACAATATTATTTCTCAAAATGAGAGAGGCTGTGGAGATCAAGGCCCATATCTTGGAGGATTTGCTTTTTAAAAGCATATGAATATATCTCCCGATTTTGGGATATAAACAGCAGAAAGTGATGTTTGATGAGATCTCTGTGGAACTTCATAGAAGGTAAAGGAAGAAAACATCTTAGAAGCCATAGGTCGCAAAATCGACAAATACCACTTTAGAAAGACCACTCTGATAGGAGTGGGAAAAATCATTTGAAGATAAAACCAGTAGGAAGGAGTCCAATAAAGAGGCTATAGCAATTATACAAAGAGAATATAAAAGACCTGAACTCTCACTAGAGTGGAAATGAAGGAGAGCAAGTCTCTGTTGACTTAACATTTTCTGGCTTGGACCGTGTGAATGTGGATGGTCTTGATATTTGCCAAGTCCCTGAACACAAGAGGAGATACAGATATAATTTGCTCTTGTACCAAGTAATCTTTGTTTAACTAGAAATCATACTAGTGATGGAGAAAAACATATGAGCAAATAAATACTGAATTACAAATTGTGGTAAAAGGAATAAGGGGGAAAACTAGTATGCTAAGAGACAATGAGAGAATTTATATATAACAAGTTTGTTGGGGAAAATAATTTTTTAGACATTTATTTTTTAGATGATGATGAAATATCTTTTTGGAAAAGACCCAATGCAATGTAGGCAGAGAATGGAACTAGAAAGAGAAGCTGGTATTAGGGTTAAAGAATTGGATTTCACCAGTGGATTGGCATTAGTTAAAACCATGCATCTCAATTATGACCCAAGAGAAAATGTCTAGGGTTATCAAACTGTCAATTATTTAAAGAAGAGTGCTTTTTCACTATTGACAATAGCCAAAGTATGGAGAGCCCAAATGTCCATTGACAGATGAATATGTGATATATATTGAAAGGTCAATATATATATATATATATATATATATATATATATATATATATATACATAATGAAGTATTACTTGGCAATCAAAAAGAATGAAATCTTGCCATTTGCAACATGGATGGAACTAGAGTGTATTATGCTAAGCGAAACTGGTCAGAGAAAGGCAAATATCATATGATTTCACCTATATGTGGAATTTAAGATACAAAACAGATGAACATAAGGGAAGGGAAGCAAAAAACAATATAAAGACAAGGATTGGGGGGACAAAACACAAGAGACTCTTATTTAAATATAGAGAACAAACTGAGGGTTGCTGGAGCGGTTATGGGAGGAGGGATGGGCTAAACAGGCAAGGGGCATTAAGGAGGACACTCACTGAGATGAGCACTGGGTGTTATATGCAGGGGATGAATCACTGGGTTCTACTCCTTAAATCACTATAGCACTATATGCTAACTAACTTGAATGTAAATTAAAAAGTAAATTAAAATGAAATAAATCAAATCAATCAATCAATAAATCAATAAATAATAATTGTGGAAGAAAGCCAAAAAAAAAAAATAGAGTGCTTTTTGAGGTATATTTTCAAAGTATCTATACTGATCAATTTTAATCTGAGAATGTTACTTTTTTGCATCAGTACAGGGTTTAAAAATAATTTCAGGGGCACCGGGGGACTCAGTTGGTTAGGCATCTGACTTTGGCTCAGATCACAATTTCATAGCTCTCATGAGTTCAAGCACTGTGTCAGGTTCTGTGCTGACAGCTCAAAGCCTGGAGCCTACTCTGGATTCTGTGTCTCTGTCTCTCTCTGCCCCTCCCCAGCCTATGTTTTCTCTCAAAAATATATAATTATTTTTTAAAAATTTTAATAATTTCAAAGAATTTTTGTTATAATATTAGCAACCACAAAAATTGTTACTAATTCAATGTGTTTTCAGAAGTTCCATTTGGTAAGTTCAGAAGACTGACAGGCAGTTAAGTTTAATGCTTAAAAAGCACAGAATATTAAGGGCTTCCTGGCTTCAAATGTAGAGTTCGGCACTTACTATGTGACCATAAGTTAGTTACTTAAGCTCTTTCAACTCAGTTTGTCTCTCTGTGAAATGGTGAACATTTATAGTGAGGTGGTGTACATTTATAGTGAGAAAAAATGAGAAAATGCAGGCCAAGTCTGTAGCGCATTGTACGTGCTCCATTTAAAAATGGCAGCAACTCCGAACATGATTCTTAATACTCTGAATATTACTACTTGTGGCAGTGATGGAGTTAGTAACAGTAGTAGTAAAAATTGTTCTGTGGCAGCATTCTGAGAATCTATGGGATATTTGGGGTATAGAATTATCAATATTCTGATATTTTCCAGTTATTGCTATAGTTTTTATATGACCACAAAGGAGATGTGGATTTTTTTTCCTGTGTTTGAGGCAGAGATAGGGGGGAGAAAAGAGGATTATGGAAGCACTGAGAAAGGTCAGGCAACTGAACACATGTTCTCTGCTGTAGGAACTAAAAATCTTAGGATTTTTCAAGCAACTAGGACCCCAGATGCTTAGTATTGCTAAGAAATGTGATCATTTCTCACTTTGAATACATGTGGAGATTATTTCTTTATTTCAATACATTATTTTAAATATGAAAATGTCATTCAATTTTCTCAGTTTTTGACACTGATTGTGAGTGAGCTGAAGATGAGACAGACTTTAATTTACGTTTATTTTTCTCCTTTTATCTTCTCTGAGCTCCAGATTTCTTTTGGCTATATACCCTGAAGTGGGATCACTGGATTGCATGGTACGTAGTTCAACTTTTAATTTTCTGAGGAACCCCCATGTTGTTTTCCACAATGGCCGTGCTAATTTACATTCCCAACAACATGAACACAGTTTCCCTTTTCTCCACAACCTCATGACACTATTGTCGTTTTGATAATAGCCGTTTTAACAGGTGTGAAGTGATGTCTCATTGTGGTTTTGATTTGCATTTCCCTGATGACTAGTAGTGTTGAGCTTTTTTTCATGTACCTGTTGGCCATTTGTATGTCTTGTCTTAAAACATGTCTATTCACATCCTTTGCCCATTTTTAACTGGCTTATTTTCATACATATTTTATAATTCACATGTTAAAATCCTCACCCCTAGGGTGACGTTATCAGGAGTAGGACCTTCAGAGAGGTGATTAGGTCAGGAGAGTGGAGCCCTCACAAATGCAGTTTTGTTGTTTGTTGTCACGCCAATCTCCCTCTTTGTAGAGGACTCTAAGATCCTCACACTAAAATCAACAAAATGCATCTAGTACAGAGGTTTGCAAATGTTTGATCCTAGAATAGTGCCGGTGTGGAATATTTTTATTGGTCTTTGGATTAAGTGAGGAAGAGAATGTTTTTTCTAAATTAAATTTATTTAAATATTTGCTCTTATATGTTATATTTATCTTACTATTCATTTTTAAAGCTATGTTACAATATGCTGATGTTATGTTATCATTCTAAGCAGTTAAGTTTAGAATAAGGCAGCAAAATTAAAAACTGGCAATTGGTCCTAACATTTTTTGGAACTTTTACTGGTCTATTAAATTTACAAGTCTAGTAACTATTCATCTACTGCAGATAATCAATCATAAAAATGTTTCTACCTTATCAACCATATTAGTTACTTATTGCTGATACAATAAATTGCCACAAATTTAGTGGTTTACACCAACAAACATTTATTATCTTGCTGTTCTGTAGGTTAAAGTCTGACCTGGATCTTGCTGGGCTAACATCAAGGTGTGCTGAGGGCAGCATCCTCCTTTACAGGCTCTGGGGGAGAAAGCATTTCCCCACCTTTGTCTTTGCCTGGCTTCCAGAGGCCTCCTGCATTCCTTGGTTTGTATCTCTTTCCTCCACCCTCAAAGTCACTAACAGTAGATCAAGTCTCCTACCATGTCTTGTTATTCCAACCTCTTCCTTCTCTACATTTCCTTCTCAGAATTTTTCTTCTGCCTCACTCTTTCACTTTTAACGATCCTTGTGATTACATTAGGCCCACCTAGATAATCCAGGATTCTCTCCCTATTTAATAACAACAAAAAAAAATTAATGTTTATTTGTTTTTGAGAGACGGAGAGACAGAGCTCAAGTGGGAGAGGGGCAGAGAGAGAGGGAGGCACAGAATCTGAAACAGGCTCCAGGCTCTGAGCTGTCAGCGCAGAGTCCAACTTGGGGCTTGAACCCACAAACCGTGAGATCATGACCTGAGCCAAAGCCAGATGCTTAATCAACTAAGCCACCCAGGTGCCCCATATACTCTCCCTATTTTAAGATCCACTGACTAGCTACCTTAATTCATCCACAACCTTAATTTTCCTTTGCCATGTGACCTTAATATTCATAGATTCCAAAGATTAGGATACGGACCTCTGTTTTTCTGCTAGACTTGGGGGGCATTATTCTGTCGGTCTGTCAGATTAACAAATTTAGCCTAAACAGCAACTGAGAGAGAAGTATTCATGTGGTTTGAATTTGATTATTTATTTAGGATGAATTTCAAGCATTGAAATTGTTGGATATGTGCACATTGTGAAGGTCTTTGAAGCATATTTGGCCAATTGCTTTGCAAAAACCACTGCAGATTATTACACAAAATATTATATTAAATTAAAGTTTAGATTCTAAGATGCATTATTATTTTATGTGCCATTAGGGAAGAAAAAGTACTGCCAGTTAAACTATGACACTATTTTTTATCACTTAGAATTTTTCCTTTATAGTTATTTAAAGAATTTTCTTAAACGCACTTGGCCTTGGGTATTTATTATGCATCACGACAATATGAAGAGCTATGGCCAAGCTCACGCAGTCACAGGCAATGCCGACTACATCAGAAGTGCTGCCTGGCTGAGAGTGATTTAAGACATCATTGATTGGATGGTACATTTTGATTTCAGAGATGTTAAAATGTGCACGTTAGAATCAATGAAATGTAATATATATAGAATCAGGAGACCCTTATACTGTGATGATTTAACATTCTTGATTCCCACTCTTCAGTAGTACCTGCGATAGTCTGTGATGGGAGGTGATTTTGGCTTTGCTGAAACATATATTGCACGTTTCCTGTTTGGTCCCAGGCCCAGTACCTCAGCTTGTGAATGAGCGTGGTGGGTTATGCACTCCACTCACAGAGCCGTGAATGCACCCATGCAGCAACTCACACTCTCCCTGCCACTCTACGTCTAAATTTAAGAATATGCAAAGATTTCCTGTAACCTTCATGAATGTCAAGTCTGTGGTGGGTACTTATAAAAAATAGCATATATTTAAAAACTAGCATACTAGCATTACTCAGGGGGAAAATAGGCCTTCAAAAAACTGGCTTAAATAATTGAAAAATAACTACCATTTATTCAAGGCTACTATGTACCAGGTATTATGCTATGGGCTCTGTCAACATTCCCCCATTTAATCTCCCACGACTAACAACCTTGCACAGAAGATATAAATATGCCTCTTTTATAGCTGAGCAAAGTGAGTCCTGGACTAGGTGAATGATATGTTCTAGGAAATATGGCCAGGAGGGGCAGAGCTGGGTTTTGGACCCTGGTTTATTTGAATCCAATCACTGTACTAAACTGCCTTGGATATTAATTATATTGTTTCTAGGCAAATAAATCACTGCTTGCAACTTATTGAAATTACATTAAAGTTGGAGGAGTTTTTCTGTCCCTACTGTGATTCATCTTTCTTATAGGATAATCCTTTTAAGATAACTCAGGAAGACATACTTCATGAAAATAAGTAAACTTCAAGGATTAACATCACAAAGTACAGATTTATTGTCCCCCCCGCCAATTTGAGAATTGCTAAAATCCACTTCCCAAGGACATCCCTGCTAACTCCAAGTACCATTTGAAAAATTTTCATTTTCATCATTGCATCATGACTACACAATAATATGTATATTATATAGTTTTTTAATTAATAAAGTATTTTTGGTGAGTATCAAAACTGCTTTGAAAAAGAACACAAATTAAGAATAATTATTATACATTGACATAGAGAGGAAACATATTACTGGTGTATTTCAATCTTGGTAAATAGATAAACACTTCTAAAATATAGAAATGTACTCTCTCGTATAATAATTGGAACTGAAGATATGATTTTTGAAGTAATCTGAAAAAAAATCCTAATATGTTTCTGCATATCATTGGTATAAAGCAGTTTGAACAATCACTGACATTTACTTTTTAATTTAGTAAGTAGAGGTTCTTTTCTTCTTGTTTCTCCATTTCACCAATTCTCAGCATCCCTACCACTAAGAAGTTCTTGACCTTGACCGTATATTGGAATCATCCAGGAGAACTTTAAAAAACTGCTAATGTATGGGTCTCACTCCTGAAGCGTATGATTTAATTAATCAGGAGTGTGATCTGTGCATCAGGATTTTTTTAATGTTTATTTATTTATTTTTGAGAGAGAGACAGAGAGAGAGAGAGAGAGACAGAGAAAGAGAGAATCTGAAGCAGGCTGCAGGCTCTGAGTGGTCATTGCAAAGCCTGATGTGGGGCTTAAACTTGTGAACTGTGAGATCAAGACCTGAGCCGAAGTTGAACGCTTAACCTGCTGAGCCGCCCAAGTGCCCCTGTGCATCAGGATTTTTAACAGCTCCCCAAACATCACAAGATGATTCTAATGTGCAGACTAAGTTGAGAATCACTAATAAAAAGGTTAGATACTAGAAAATACATCTGTGAGTATGAGAAAGAAGGCTGACTTTAAAGGCTTATAGTGATACTTTTGAATTAGTTACAGATTTTGCCATATATATCTGTTCCTAACACCATAGATAATTGAGAGTTATGTTGCTAAATACTATAGGCACTTTATGAACCAAGAAATATAACCAGAGCATTACCTCACTGTAACTCTGCTTTTAAAATAATCTTATTTGTTTCTGGAATTCTGTAACAAATTTATGTTTGGATGGTAGCACCAGGAAATTCAATGGTACTACTGTCTTGGGGGAGGGGAGTGGGAGTGTATAGTAATAAGATTTAAAATTTATAACTTACCATCTTAGGCAGTAATCCTGGCCAATATCCTTAAAAGACAATTTGACACACTAATAAAACTTCTGCCAAAATAATCTCTTGCAGAGCCAAAGTAAATTTAGGTATGATAAACTGGCCGCAATTCATGAATTTATGAAACAAACAATTGTAATAGGCTATCTGTACTTCTGATATTGCTGTTTTCTCTAAAAACACACATAGGGAAAAGCAAGATTTTGTACAGCAAGTAGTAGAGATGCGGCTAGGCCCCAAATAATAATAATTTCCATTCATACAGAATTTTATGACTTTTTTAAAACTTCTTCACAATAAAGTTCTCTATTTGGTTTCTATGGTGATTTAAAGTCACCTCACTTCATGGTAATGTTCTTTCTTAAATAAATGTTTTCACAACTCAACCTGCGTACTAATGAGGTAATTTAAAAGAAAATTCATGATTGGTTGATTAGAAGCTATCATGATGCTGTCAAGGATAAGGTAAGTCACTATGATGTTTATATCCGGTGTTATCGCTGTTTCTAATTAGCATATTTACCTTTGGATCAGACTCTACATCATTATACATCAATACTCCACTTTACATCGCTCCTTAGTGTTATGTCTTCTAAATAGACAATTGGCAACCGCAATGGCAAACACTCTGCAAGAGGAAAATATGACCTCTTAAGAGGAAAGTGTCATCTACTGGGATTTGATGTCAGCGAATGAATATTCATTCAAATAAACATCTGTTACTTCCACAAGCCACTGCAGTAAATCAGTTTTAAGAAGCTATACAGAGATGAATATCACATCCCCTTCCCTCACCCCAAATCAATCTCTTTAAAATGGGATCTCTTTTGTTTGGATTTTACATCACACATACTGCACATCAAAACACATTGTAGCTACTTAGCTTAGGCAATGTAGAGTCTCTCTGTATTTTCCCGATGTCAGTCCCTGATACTGGTTTTTACTTATTCCATATTTTTACCACCTAAGTTATATAGTTTATTAAGTTATGTGGTTGTGAATGCTGTAATGTTAATCCTTATTTTTATTCTGTAACAAACAAGTGTTTACTCTTCTGGCAAATTGACTATCTGTGCACACATGCACAATATATATGTGTTTATATTTGCACTGTTTTACTAATTAGACTAAGTATGTTCAGATTAAGTCATTAATCCATATACTGTTTGTACCAGAGTAGGCAGAAATTGCCTGGATATGGTGAGAATTTTTTCTAGACAACTCCTGTTAATGACTCACTATTATTTTTATACATGCACATAGTTAAATGTACAAATATAATTTATCAGTGTTTTAGTGGGGTTTTTTTTTTCAGAAACTGAGAAATTTCAGTGTTCTGTAAACAATCCCTTTCCTGATGTCAGGCCCAAGCAAACGCCTTCTCCCACTCTAAAGTGAAGAGTCCAATTAATGTTAAAATGTCCTTAAATCTAAATTTGGCAATGCTTTCTAACTTAAAAGAAAATGTTAAATTTCAACATGAGATGCTTTGTATTTAAGATTTGGCAATCTCTTCTAATATTGAATTGATGGAGTGCCAAGATTTATTTTCATGATCTCTTACTTTTTGAGAATAAGTCCACTTTGGGAGACTTTTCTTCTATTAAGAGTCATTAGTCTTAAGTGTAATATATTGGCCTGCATTTATTGCACTGATAAGGAACAGTTTTGAATAACTTCAGTTGTGTTCACGGAAGTTCAGAGACAGAGTGGGATGATATATACATTTCATTTAATAAATACAATAATTTAAAATTTAGGTCAACTGTACAACAGGCGAAAAGGGATAGTAGAAGAAAGGGACAGAGGAAGAGAATGGCCTAGGAAGGAGGATGAACTATAGAGAGAGAGACTGGCAGAAGAAAAATTGCCCAGAAGGACCACAAATAATTCCTGATTTTAATAGGAGCTTCTTACATGTCTCTTTCTCACTGAGCAGTCTCTGTCAACTCCACTATCCAAAGAGTGTCCCAAAGTAACCTCCTTGGGATCCTAAAACCACAGTACTCCATTCTTCACTGACTATCAATATCTCCGGCCTGTCCCAGGGTCCCCAATTCTTACCCTTCTGACTTGGGCCAATGATGATGCCATTGATTCCTTCTCCTCCCTCCCATCCTATCACTTGGAATGCCACTTAGTTATTTAGAAGTAGCATAGCATAATGGTCAAGAGCATGGGGGGCCTGGCCAGGGTCCGTCCTTTAGTAGTAATATGACTTTGGGCAAGTTGCTTTCATCTCTCTCCCTTTGTTTCTTCATCTGTAGCTTTACTACATGATAACAGTACCTGCCTCATTCAGGCTATTGGGAATATTAAATCCGTCAATGTATATAAACTACAGCATAAAAGAGTTATAAAACTGTTTATCATTCAACAAATATTTACTGAGCTCCAAAAGAGTGCTAGACACTGAGGATATAGTTGTGACAGTAGGGACTCAGTGAAAGAAATCAGTTATCTGAAGTACCTTAGCTGGAAAGTTGAACTCTGAACTATAGTCTCCTAAAAAAAAAAAAAAAAAAAAAAAAAACAACTTACTATAATGCAAAAATTAATTCAACTGCTGTTTTTTTTTTATCCATGTAATTATCCTACAATAGAACTTGCTTTTCATCTATTCAACCAGTGCCTGCTTCGTGTGTGTGTGTGTGCGCGCGCACGTGTGTGTGTGTGTGTGTGTGTGGTGAAGGACAGGCTCTCCACATTAAAAAATACAGTTTTCTTATTTGTTTTTTTTTTAATGTTTTATTTATTTCTAGGAGGGAGAGAGAGAGAGAGGGAGAGAGAGAGAGAGAGAGAGATTCTGAAACAGGCTCCAGGCTCTGAGCTGGCAGTCAGCACAGAGTCCAGCGCGGGGCTCGAACCCACGAACCGTGAGATCATGACCTAAG